>NC_092876.1:285287872-285587872 GCF_028372415.1 Notamacropus eugenii
CCTTTAATACTGATGTGATGGAATATAAATGCCGAAATGTTATAATAACCAGAACTTTTCCCCAAAAGTTTACAGTCTTTCTGTGATAGATTATTTAACTGTAAGTCAAAATGATGCCTTGAGAGGGGTGTAAATAAGGGCGGATGGAAATTTTGTGAAAGACCCTCCAATGCTTGTAAAGGCTTACAACTCACAGCCTGTGTTGTCATCAGCCAAACTTTATTGGAGTTTTTGGTCTGGGGGCTTAGTTCCTTTTATTTCCAGTGACAGTGCTAAAGAGAAGTTTGCATTTTAAGGAATTGAAGGTGTGATGTGTGTCCTTGTGAACTTGCTCCTTTTCGAATAACTTTTTTGGTATGTGGGTCAAATGATCCCTCTATAACTCTACCATTTTAAGAAACAATGTCCAGGTGTTCACAGTATAATTACAGTCCCCCAGTATAAATAAAACTATACCTAGTAAAGTTCATTGCTTTGATCAATATTCAATATTTTAAAGATGTCTCACTAAAAAGAAATTATTTTTCCCTTTTTTCTTTAAAAAACCTCTCATTGAAAGCTATACCACCATAACCTTTACTCACTTCCCTTTACCTAAATTGGTTTCCTTCTTTACCTAATATACAACTCTTTGAATTGTTGCATTCATTTCAACAACACTGATCTTAACTCTTATACTCACTCAGTAGTGTTACTTAGATGTAGATCACAGTCAAAGAAGTTGGGTCTAGACATCAAATGCTAAGAGGTCAGGGCATATCTTTCACATGCCAGAGGGTTCTGTATGCAGTATACCACACTTGAGAGACCGAAGGTCAACTCTCTGGAGTTCCCAGCATGGTTTGGAAATCGCAAATGCACTGCTGGTTGTGCAAGTGGTTTTTGGATCAATATGTCCAATACAAGGTAGGGAGGTCACTTGTCAGAGCTGAAGGTCCCTAGAGAAGAAGAATGTAAGGACTTAGGAAGGCTTCAAAGAGGCCCGGCCTGCATTGACTCATGGTTTGAAATGACAGACAAAGCTTTGCTGCAAATGGAAAGAATCCTTTCTACCAGTGACTTTTGATATAAACCTAGAAAAAAATGTAAATAAATTTAATTCTGCATGTCCAACTCATTTAACTGAAAGTAACTACTATGTTAAACAAGAAAGTTAAATATGTATAACTAAATATGTGTAAATAACTGACCCTTATGATTCTCTGAAAGAATATACTTTTGAACACATCAGTGTTATACAGCTTTCATGGCTACAAGTTGAAGAGTCAGCTTCTGCAGTCTTGTATACGAAGACACATAAACAGACAACTCAAGTATAAATCCTCTTTTCAAGTCCTCTTTGGTCAGGCAAGCCCCAGAGGGTATATGGCAAAGTGGTCGGAACATACAACATGCTCAATAATTGCCTCTTAACTTGTCTTGAGTCGTGGTAAGGCATGGACTAAAAGTTTTGGGGGAGCATTGATCAGAAAGGTTCATTACAGCATATAGTCAGATACAATATACATTGAAGATTTAGCATTTCCTTTTTAACTGTCCTTATTAGTATGTAATTATTTCTACCTTCTGAAGACAGAATAGAATTGTTTATAAGCTAAGAAATAGAAATCCAAGTCCTGCTCAAAAAAAATTGTGCTTTTAACATCATCTACATAGTCATAGCTTCCAACACAAGGTAGCAATAACTTCTGCATTCATTTATGAGGCACTTTATTATGCTCTGTCAATTTGAAAAAAAAATACTTTATGACAAGTTATTTCTATGTTATAGCCTACTTAGAAACTATTTAAGATAGAGATTACTATAAATCTCATATATCCCAACAATGAAGTGTGTTATTTTCCCCCCATGTGCAGTGTCAGGGTAAGAAGTGTAGAACATGATGGGAATGTTCAGACACGCAATTTACTGCATTACTCTTTTGGTCTGATTTACATTAACAAAACAGAGGTGGTGAATTATAAATTATGAGCAAGAAAGAATTCATTATATAGGCCAATAGTCATTTTGTTGCTGTTATAATAGATGTGAAAACATTCTTAGAAGCTATTGGTTCTCATTTTGTACCATATGAAACCACAGATTTCAGATAAATACATACATTATACAATCAATTTTTAAAAGCATGTCAATGTACTTTTGATTTGTCAAAAACAAATCATCACTTTAAACAAAGGAAAAACCTGAAATTTTATGTAAATACAAAAAAGAATGTGCCTGAATCTTCTCTTGTAAGTTTATGAAGACGTGGTCCCCAATAGGAGATAAAAGAAGATCCTCCTGGCTAATCCTTTTGTCTCTAGGAGAATCACTACACAGAAACCATGACTCTATGAGACTGTCAATGTCAACAATATAAAAATTTAATCCTAGAGGTAGTTGCTCTAAGCCTAGAAGGGTCCATCTGCATATAAAGATCCCTGTGTAATCTGCAATATGTGGAAATGGGAGACTAGAGGAATACATTTATGGAATGGTTGTAAAACATATTCTTCACAACAATCAATTCTATGACATAGTGCAGGTGTTATCATTACCATTATACAGGTTAGGAAACTAAGGATCAGAGAGAGAAAATGACTTGTTTGCCCAAGGTGACAGAATTGTCAAATATCAGAGTTGAAACTCAGATTCAGGTTTTATGATTCTAAGTACTGCATTCTTAAGTTCAGGGGTCTTCTGAAGAATGATCTTGAAGTCTGCTCTACTGTGTAGGGGTGACCAATATTCATTACTTGATTCAAGTCATTGAAGAGCTTATAATCCATCTTTCAACATACTAGCAAAAGACTAAGAAAACTCATAAGATGATAAAGGTTTTGACTGAGTAAACTTATCTACTTCTCATATTTTAGATGTAGTGTTTGAATGAATGAGTAAGGGATAAATGACTCAAATGGAAAAAAAAAAACTTAGGGGCTTCAAGTGATGGAGAATAAAGAGAATAGTTAAGAAGCTATTGGAATCACCCAGACAGTGTGGAGGAGAGTGGCGGTAGTAGGATGAACAGGGAATTTATGCAAAAGACATTGTGTGGATCTAATTGACAGAAGTGACTGGATTGATGAGAGGTGGGAATAAAAGTTAACTGGTTTTGCTTCTGTTTTAGTAGGAGGAAACTGACATCACTAGTAATAACAGTAGAATTAGAAGAAAGAGCTTTTTTATGGAAGCTAATGTGTTTTTTTCTTGTTTTGGTCATGCTAAGTTTGAAGTTATTCAGTTACAAAGAGTATTGAGGGGACAGAGTAGAATCAGCCTGGCTTTAAAAATAGGCAGCCAACCTAAGAATAAAGAAAAAACCAAAACCTAGGTTCAATACCTGTAAATAATGCTTATTAATTTTTGACCTGACATTCTCTATTTTTGTGTCATGGACCTGACCACCTTTGTTTGTGTGTGTGTGTGTGTGTGTGTGTGTGTGTGTGTGTGTGTGTGTGTGTGTGTGTGTGTGTGTGTGAGAGAGAGAGAGAGAGAGAGAGAGAGAGAGAGAGAGAGAGAGAGAGAGAGAGAGAGATTCAGAGGTGGGTGATCTGTTTAGCTGTCTGGTAAGGCTTATGACCTCTCCTCAGAATATTATTTTCAATGCATAAAATAAAATACATAGCATTATAAAAGAAACTAAAGAAAAATAAAGACATACTGTTTTCTTATCCAAGTTCATATATCCCCTAGATTCTATCCACTGACCTCTCATGGCTAAAAACCCTTGTAGTTTAATTCTTAAATTTTAGAAAAGTTGCCAGACTGTATATATGGAAGCAATTTCCACACCAGGCGTTTCGTATTCTTACAAAATCGCGCGTCTGAATGGTCTTCTCCCTCCCAGCTGACAAGCAACAACAACAAATGAGGTATTCTTGAGAAATACAAAGATAAATGCTCTGTATATATTTGAAAATGTGTAACTGGAGCTCAGGAGAAAGGCAAGATTCAGGAGCACAAGCAGCAAGGCTGAGTGGAAAAAGAAACAGATTTAGAGTTAGAGATAATAAGTTGAAAACCTGGCTCTGTCAATTGTGATTTTGTCACTTAACCCACTCTGGGGACTAACTTTTGTCACCACTAAAATGAAAGAGTTATATTACATGGCCTCTATAGTCCCTTTCCAATTTAGATTTATGATCCTATGGCTAAAAACTTAATTTTTAAAAATTATATATTTCTTAATCAGTCAAAATCCACCTTCTCACTTTCTCCCACAAATGAGAAGACAAAGAAAATTAAACTCATTGTGTGGTGTGAATCAAAAGAAATTTCCACATTGGCCATATCCAACAAAAAAAGAAAAAAAAGTCTCTTTCTGCAGAGTGAGTACTTTATCTCTCTATTAGTGTTTTCATCACAGGTTTTCTAGAATCTTGTTGATCATTACATCGAGAAGAGTTCAGCATGATTGTATTTCATCACATTTGCATATGTGTATACGTGTGTGTGTGTGTGTGTGTGTGTGTGTGCAATTATTCATCAGTTTCCCAACTGATGATTACCCCTTCTGGTCCTCATTCTTTGTCACTTCAAAAAAACTATATCTATATCTATATATATCTACATCTCTCTCTCTCTATATATATATATATTTAAAATTAATTTATTTGTTTTCAGTTTTCCACAAACACTTCCATATATCTTAGATTTTTTCCCTTCCTCAGCCTCCTTCTCCCTCTTCCCACTCCCTCCCTGAGACAGTGTACTATCTTATCTAGGTTCTACACATACATCCTTATTAAATATTTTCACCTTAGTTATGTTGCATAGAAGAATTAAAATGAATGGAAGACACCATGAAAACAAAACAAAACATAGCACAAGAGAAAATGGTCTGCTTCTTTCTGTTATCCAGTTCCATAGTTCTTTCTCTTTATGTGGATAACATTTTGCCTCAAGAATCCATTGGGAATTTTTTAGGTCCTTACATTGCTGTGAAGGGCTAAGTCTTCCAGAAAAATTCCTCACACACTGTGGTTGTCGCTACGTACAAAATTCTTTTGATTCTACTGCTTTCACTCAGCATGAGTTCATATAGGTCCTTCCAGACTCCTCTGAAGTCTTCCTGTTGATCATTTCTTATGGCACAATAGTATTTCATTACATTCATATACCACAACTTGTTCAACCATTCCCCAATTGATGGGCATCCCCTTGATGTCCAGTTTTTGGCCACCACAAAGAGAGCTGCTATAAATATTTTTGTACAGGTGGAACACTTTACCATTTTTATGATCTCTTGGGGTTACAGTCCTAGAAGCGATATTGCTGGGTCAAAGGGTATGCACACTTTTGTAGCACTTTGGGCATAGTTGTTCCAAATTGCTCTCCAGAATGGTTGGATCAGCTCTCAAATCCACCAACAATGAATTAGTGTTCCAACTCTGCCACATCTTCTCCAACATTTATCATCTTCCTGTTTTGTCATGTTAGCCAATCTGATAGGTGTGATGTGGTACCTCAGAGTAGTTTTGATTTACATGTCTCTATTCAACAGTGATTTAGAGCATTTTTTCATATGAATATAAATAGAAAAACTATAAATGTTTTTGTACATACTTTGAGTTTGTTTGTTTCAGACTAATTCCTCCTTTGATTTGTCTGCCTTCTCATTCCCTCTCCCGGTTTCTCTTTTCCTTCCTATATCCTTTTTGAGTGAAATTTATTTCTGTACCTGTGTATGTATTACTTATGCATATATTCTTCCTTCTTTTGACATATTTAGATGAGAGTGAGGTTCAAGTGTCATCCATTTTCCCTACAGCTTCCACTTTATTTATGTAGATGTCTAATGGCATGCCCTGATTTTGTGAAATTATTTCCACTAACACTGCTTTCCCTTCCATTTCAGTGCATTTCTCTTGTTTTCCCTTTCTATTTTTAAGATCATCAAGATATAACAGAGCTACTCCCAGCCTTATCTAGTTGGGTTCCCTCTAAGACCCCTGATGCTGTTAGACTTCAGAAGGAACACATGTATCATCTCCATATATTTGAATGTATTCAGTTCATCCTTGTTTAGTCCTTCATCACTGTTATTCATGTTTACCTTTTTATGTTTCTCTTCATTCCTGTGTTTGAACTTCAAAGTTTCCACAAAGCTATGAGTTTTGCATCAGGAAGGATTAGAATCCTTTTGTTTCAGTATAGATCCTTTATCTTCCCCTGTAACATGATACTTAGGTTTGCTGGAAAGACATTCTTGGCCCTAATCCCATATAATTTGCCTTTTGGAGTATCATATTCCAAGTTCTCCCTTCCTTGTTACTGGTGGCTACTAAATTATGTGTGACCCTATGACCCTGAGATGTGACTCCTGAGAACTTTAATTCTTTCTTTCTAGCTAGTTGCAATGTGTTTTTTCCTTTCACGTAGAAATTCTGGATCTTGGCTGTAATGTTCCCAGGAATTTTTATTTGGGAGTCTCTTTCAGGAAGTAATCAGTGAATTCTTTTTATTTCTATTTTGTCTTCTGGTTTTAAGAACTCTGAGGAGTTATCTTTTAAGAGTTCTTGAAGAAAAAAAGTTCTTGAAATAAAAAGGTATTTATACTCCTAATCTGGTAAAGACATTTTGATAGTTCAAGGACTGCTTTTTTTTTCTCCTTGATGTTTTCTAGGTCAGTTGTTTTTTTTTCACATGGGAGAACTTAGATCATTTATTTTTTTCAGTATTTTGAACTTTTTTTTTTTTAATGTTTCTTTTTGTCTCTTGGACTCACTGGCTTCTGTTTAGTCTATTCCAATTTTCAAAGATTATGTTGTTTGGGAAAGTTTTTATACTTTTTGTGCCACGTTGTTAATTTCCTTTCCAATTCTTTCTTTGATAGCTCTCATTTATTTTCCTCCATTTTCCCCAAATGTTCTCATTTCATTTATAAAAATATTTTAAACTATTTTATGTTTTTAATATACAATTTATTTATTTTTCAGTTCTCAACATTCACTTCCACAAGAATTTGAACCCAAAGTTTTCTCCCCATTTTACCCCACCCCTCACTCCAGGACAGCATGCACTCCATCCATTCTAGTCTGAACTTTGTTCTATTACCCATCCTTCATCCATCCCCCTTCCCCTCTATTTTCCTGTAGGGCAAAATAGATTTCTATACTCGACTGCCTTTATATCTTAATTTCCAGTTGCATGTTAAAATAATTTTTAACATTCATTATTAAAGCTTTGGATTCCTTATTCTGTCCCTCCCTCCCTACCCACCCTCATTGAGAAAACAAGCAATTCAATGTAGGTCATACATGTGTAACAATACAAAGCACTTCCATAATAGTTATGCTGTAAAAGACTAACCACATTTCCCTCTGTCCTATTCTGCCTTCCATTTATTCCATTCTCTCCCTTGACCTGTCCTCCCACAATACTGTTTGCTTCTGATTCTTCCTTTCCCCAATTTGCTGTCCCTTCTAATATCTTCCCTCTCTATCCCCTTCCCCCTTGCCTTCCTGCAGGGTAAAATAGATTTCCATATCCAATTGTGTGTTTTATTCCCTTCTTAAGCCAAATCCAATGAAAGTAAGGCACACTTATATCCTTTCATCTCCCCCCTCTACCCTTCCGTGTAAAAGCTCTTTCTTCTCTCTTTTATGTGAGATGATTTGCTACATTCTACCTCTTCCTTTTGCCTACTCCTACACATTCCATTCAATAGTAAATTTTATTTTTTTTAGGTATTCTCCCTTCATAGTCAGCTTACTCTATGTCTTCTGTGTGTGTGTATGTATATACACACACACACATATATTTTCACATACACACATATACACATACAGACATATACCCATGTACTTTTACATACCTACACATATATACCCATACATACCTATATATTTGTATATATATATATATATATATACATATATATGTGTATATATATTTACATGTATATTCTTTCTAACTTCCCTAATACTGAAAAAAATCTCATGAGTTACATCTTTCTATGTAGGAATATAAACAGTTCAACTTTTATGACTTCCTTGAGGTTTCTCTTTCCTGTTTACCTTTTCATGTTTCTCTTGATTCTTGTATTTGAAAGTCAAATTTTCTATTCAGCTCTGGCCTTTTCAACAAGAATTCTTGAAAGTCCTCTATTTCTATTTTTCTCCTTTACTCAATTTTGCTGGGTAGGTGATTCTTGGTTGTAATTCTAGTTCTTTTACCTCTGGAATATCATATTCCAAGCCTTTCAATCTCTTAGTGTAGAAGCTACTAAATTCTGCGTTATCCTAATTTTATTTCCACAGTGCTTGAATTGTTTGTTTCTGGCTGCTTGTAATATTTTCTTCTTGACCTGGGAACTCTGGGGTTTGGCTACAATATTCCTAGGAGTTTTTCCTTTGGGATCTCTTTCAGGAGGTGGTCAGTGAATTCTTTCCATTATTTTTTATCCTCTGGTTCTAGAATATCAGGGCAGTGTTCCTTGATAATTTCTTGGAAGAGGATGTCTAGGCTCTTTGTTTCATCATGGTTTTAAGGTAGAACAATAATTTTTAAATTATCTCTCCTGGATCTATTTTCCAGGTCAATTGTTTTTTTTCCAATGAGATATTTCATGTTGTCTTCAATTTTTTTCATTTTTTTTGGTTTGGTTTGGTTTATAATTTCTTGGTTTCTCATAAAGTCATTAGTTTCCATATGCCCCATTCTAATTTTTAAAGAACTATTTTCTTCAGTGACCTTTAGACCTCCCTTTTCTATTTGGCCAGTTCTGCTTTTTAAAGCATTCTTCTCCTCATTCACTTTTTGGACCTTGTTTGCCATTTGGGTTAGTCTGTTTTTAAAGGTGTTATTTTCTCAACATTTTTTGTTTGGTCTCTAGCAAGCTATTGACTCATTTTTCATAATTTTCTTGCATTGCTCTCTTTTGTCTTCTCAATTTTTCCTCTACCCCTCTTACCTGATTTTCAAAGTCATTTTTGAGCTCTTCCATGACATGAGACAATTGCATTTTTTTTGGAGGTTTTGAATGTAGAAGGCTTGACTTTGATATCTTTCTCTGATGGCATACTTTGTTCTTCTCATCTGAAAGGATGAAAGAAAATACCTGTTCACCGAGAAAGTAATCTTCTATAGTGTTATTTTTCCCCCTTTTTTGTACATTTTCCCAGCCAATTACTTGACTTTTGAGTCTTTTGTCAAGTGGAGGTTATACTAACCTATGCTTCAGAGGTTTTATGCAGCTGCTGTCTGAGATATATCTAGTTAACTGTAAGTTCTCAGTTCCTCCAAGGTAGAACAATCAAGGAAGAGTAGTTTACTCCTCTCCTGGCCTGCACTCTGATCTGTGAGCAACCATAAGCATTTTTTTCTACACTGGAACAGCAACTAGGATTCCTTCTCCACATGTGCCATCAGCTTCATCATGCTACAGCTTCTCCTCATCCCAGGACCAGTACTCAGGATTGAGACCCAGATCGACTGGTAAATTCCCCCAGGGTCTTTACTCTGAGGGCTCTAAAAGTGGATGCTGCACTGCCGTTGCTGCTGCCCCAAAGGCTGCCTCCACCCTGGGGCCAGGGCTGGGGCCAGACCTTGCTCCCCTCTCACCCAGGTGAAAGAGCTTTTTTACTGACCTTTGAAAGTGTCTTTGGCATTTGTGGGTTGAGAAATCTGGAAACTGCAGCTACTCCCCATGATTCCATGTCCTGAAGCCTGCTCCAGTCCTGTCTCTGACCCCAGTGTGATACACCCTTCCTGTTGGCCTTCCGGGCTGTCTTGGTCTGGAAATCTATTTCACTCTATCATTTTGTGGCTTCTGCTCCTCTAGAATTTGTTTAGAGTCATTTTTTATAGGTATTTTATGGATTATAGGGGGAGAGCTAGAGTAGATCTGTCCTTCTACTCTGCCCTCTTGGCTCTGCCCCTAAACGATTTTATTTTTCAAACCTTTTGCTTCATTTATTCCATGAACTGTTGCATTTATGCCCAAGTTGTGCTTTTCTCTGAGGTTTTATACTTCAGTCTGTCTTTTTTGAGGTGTTTGTATCTTGAGCATTATTGGCATCATAATAGCTCTTTATAGTGGGGATCTTTTATTCTTTTAATTTGTCCATACTCCAGACTGCTTTCTTTTAAAAAATTTTGCTTTTATTTTATTTCCCTCCACTTAATTGTATTTTCGTTCAATTACATGTAAAGATAGTTTTCAACATTCATTTTATAAGTTTTTGAGTTCCAAATTTGTTTCCCCCTCCCCATGATGGCAAGTGATCTGAGATAGGCTATATATGTACAATAATCATGAACATATTTCCACATTAGTTATGTTGTAAAAGAACAAAAGGAAAAACCATGAGAAAGAAAAAAAAAAGAGAAACTAGTATGTTTCAATCTACATTCAGACTCCATAGTTCTTTCTCTGGATTGGAGAACCTTTTCCATCTTGAGTCTTTGAAATTGTCTTAGATCATTGCATTGCTAAGAAGAGCTATGTTTAGTTAGTCATCACACAATGTTGCTGTTACTGTATACAGTTTTGTCTTGGTTCTGATCACTTCACTCAGAATCAGTTCATGTAACCCAGATTACTTTTAACACTGGAATTTGTGGTTAGGACTGAGCTTTGTGATACTTCTGGAAGGAAGATTTAGGTTGTTCCTATTGATGCTTTCTTTGGGTATTGAATGTTGAGTTATTCCCAGAGCTTAGGGGCAGGCTGAAGACCTGCAAGCTTTCATTGCCTCCAAAATTGTCTGATCCAGGTTTGGTTGCTGCCCTCTTAATCTGAGCTCTGCAAGTTTCTGATCTAGTTTTGGGTCTGAGAAAGAGCAGACTGCTGCTGGATTCTGCCTCTATCAAACAACTGGAAAGTTATGTTGGTTGAGAGTGGAAGAATTGTAGGCTCCCCTTGTGTTTGGACTTCCTGCACTGGTTGCTCTTCTGCAGGTTGGGTTAAATGCTGATTTAACCCAATTTAACACCCTGATCCATCCTTGAGGTCTGACCCTCATCACTGCTACTGTTGGCTTCTGAACTTCTTCTTTTCTCCATACACAGCACACTATCTTTCTATGCATAAATCTCTGTGCAGGTTTCTTTTTCAGAATGTTCTGGATCTGGGACCCAGAATGGAGAAGCAGACCACAAAACTGCTAGTTGTTATCAGTCTCCATCTCAGGACATCAGTATGGGTCTAGTAATGCACTATAGATATCTGAGAACTCCTCTTACTCTGGTGTACAGTCTTTCCCTGGGTGCTAGAGCACTCTGTGTATGAAAAAGATCCCAGACCAACCTGTCTAAAGAATCTGCAGACCTCCTTGTCTGTCTCTCTGGGCTGAGTTGGACTGGACAAATGACTTACTGTGACATTTTCTGTTTTTCCTTATCAAGATTCACTATGGTTTATTTTCTTGGATTTTTTTTTTTGTTTCTTTTGTTTTGTTTTGAAGGGAGCTAAAGGTGAATGGCCTGCCTATTGTTAGTCTACTCTCTTGGTTTCTGCCCCAAATAAATTGCCTGGTCTTAGGAGTAATTTTCATGCAGATGATAATTGAAGCTACAGAAGTGGGTGAGACCTTGTGCTACGCAGCTTAGGAAGCAATCCGAAGCTCAAGTATTCAGGTATAATTCAAATGACTGATTTTGCACAAGTAGAGGGCAGTTGAAGGATATGAATATATGCATTGTGTATGTACATACATGCGTGTATATATATATGCACACACACACATATAGGTGTGTATGTATGTATATTTATATATATACATATATATACTTACAAGTTTTTCTCTGTGTGCATTTTAAGTTGTGTTTTTTTGACTGATAATAATCTACTGTGGAACTAGTTGCTGGACACAGTGCTACAATACATGACGCAAGATTTGACCTAATATAAGGTTCAGGCTTTGTGCCTCTTTCCCACAGAAAGACGCTTTGTTGTCCAATTCTCATAGTAACCAGAACAAGGTAGGGGTCTACCCTAGTCGGAGGACCACAACCCTTCTCGTTGTTATTGTTTTTCTACCCAAAAGCTAAATGTTGTTTAGTCTGGAGGTTGCTTGTAAAATACTCAAAATAGAGTCTACATTAGTTGAGGTTTGTCTATTTTACATATACAACCATACTTTTCTTACTCTTTATATCTTCCCCTTATTTTGTAATGGGTTTATCTGCTCCCACATAGCTTAATTCTAACGGTGCCCACTGCCTTCAAAGTACGTATCTCAGTGAGCGTTGCAAGGGGTCTTGGCTAAAGTCCATCATAGAAGTCAAGAAAAAAATGACTAATCTACATTTGAGAGTTGGGAAGAGAAAGAAAAGCCAGTGACTAGAGAATGGATCAGAGAAAAAAAACAAGATGCTAAAGTGCCATGAAACCTATGGGAACAGAGAGTTTCAAGAATAATGTCAAATGGTGTAGAGAGGTTAAAAGAAAGAAAAAGGGGAAAGATTGACGTCTGCCAGATAAAACAACCTGAGGCTCATAAGCTACTCATGTAAAAACACTAGTCTAGAAAAAAGGATTTTAAGAGTGAATTGCAGATTCTTTAAGTACTAAGGATTTACTTTGGAAAATAAATATTAGATCATTGAGCCATTCTCCTGTGGTTTGAAAGAGTTAAAGCAACTTAAATTGTGTTTATGATAGAGTAGATTTTTTTTTTCTTTTACGCTTTGGGAGAGTCCCAGCTAAATAAGACACACACACTCGTGTATATATATATATATATATGATAAATAAAATAGAAATAAAAATAAAAAATTATGTATGTGTATATATGTATGTATACACATACATATAGATTATATATATATATATACGTGTGTATATACATACATATATATGTACATAGGCATTATGAGCAGGGCTGTTTCATTACTGTCTAGATACAGGGTAATAAAAAGTAGAAAATGGCATTTAAATGGTAGAAAGACATCAATTTTAAACAAAAGGAATGGTTTATTCACATTGAGGTGACTGAACACTAAGACGATACCACAGGCAGCTGTATAATTCCTACTATTGGAATCTTTAAGAATAACACAGATAGACTTATACTTTAGATGGTTAAGACTCAGTCATGAGGAATGGACTTGATAACCTCTTGGATTATATATATTTAACCTTTCTCTTATCTAGCTATCTTAGCTATAAAATGGAATAATATTGGCAATTTAACTATTGGGTAACTGTAAGAAATAATAATGGAAATAAATGAAAAAGCTCTTTGAAACGTGAAGTGCTAACTAATATAATCATAGTTAAAATATCTAATAACATGTAACAATATCTAACTTGAAGTGTTATCTACTAAAAAAAAGCCTTCAATTGTTCTGGCTTAATAAAAGGTAAGAAAAGATCAATTCATGGTTCTTTATAATTTAATGTAAAGACTAATCAGCATTGTACTTTAATTTTTCTTTTAATATTAATCTAAACTGCAACTCAAAGCTCAGTGGTTAGAATCATAAATGTAACTGCCGAAATAACTAAAATATATGTAAGTCAAATACACTCTATGTGCTATATTTCAAGAGTCTTACATGACTTGAATATAATTTAATGTGAAATGTTTCAACAGAAATATTATCATATGTTAGGAGCAAAATAAGTGGAAATTCCATGTTATGGTGATATTTGAAAAACTGCTTATAGTACTCACTGGGTGTATAATTTAAAATCAATTCACATTGTTTTTATTACTATGTACCAAGTACTGGTAATGTGTTAGGTTCAGGTTAAATAGAGATTAGACAGTCTTTGACAAGACTGGATTTATCATGTAGACATAATATGTGCTAATACCTTTATAATCCACTCTAATATCTTAAAGGTGATTATAGATTACATCTGATTTTATGGAATTAAATAAAAGAGCCTTACACTGGGAATAAGAGTTTTGAATTATTGTCTGTTTACCACTAGTGAGAACTGCCAATTTCCATGTAGGAGGGCACTGAGTGAATAGGAAAGGATCAGGTACACAGAATTTAGAAGAAAGTAAAAGCTAGGACAGAGTTAAGGTCATTCAGGTACACATCAAACCAATTTTTTTTTTAATTTTTCTATAGAATGCTGAGTACATCAAGTTGCATGGATTCTTTGCCAAACCCTCTTTCTTGACTCATTTTGCCTCTCAGATTCTGTTGTTGATTCTGGTTCTAATACTACTTCCATTACAAACATGGTTTTGAACTTTCAGTATTCCAATTCCATATAACACATCCTGTGTATTTATTTTGGTTTATCTTGCAATCTTTCCAGGACCTGATGCTACAGATACATCTCAGACATGACCTACCCTATCTCTACAACTAGTGAAGTTTCCATTTCTATCAATGAGCAAAACAAGAAGCAAACTAATTCCCACAGGTGATTTTTCTGCAGTGGGCTACATCTTCACAGTGTTTTTAAATGACATTTCTTGTAGGCACCTCAAACTCAAGACATTCAAACAGGACCCCTTATCTTTTCACTACTTTTCTGAACCTCCCTATTACTATCTACTTTTCTAATCATTCAGATTGAAAATTTCAGTATTGTTGAGTCATAACTCTGGCTTGCTTCATATATCCAATCACTTGCCAAATCTTGTCATTTCAGTCTCCACGCTATCTCTCAAATACATCCCCTTCTTTCCACTCACACAAGCACCACCATGGCACAAACCTTCTTCACCTTTTGTCCAGACTGTTGTGATAGGCTTGGAAGTCTCTCTTAACACTCTAATCCATCCTCACATTTAGCTGCCAAAGTGATTGTCCTAAAGAATACTGTAGTTCTCCACCCAGTAAACTTAAGGATCCCTGTTAGTTCTATGATAAAATATAAAGGTTTGTCTGGCATTTAAAACTAGTCATAACATGATCACTTCTTAACCTTTTGCATCTTATTACACATTACTGTTACTCCTCTTTGTATACTCTTTGATTCAACCACAGGGTAGTCTACCTCTTGCCTCTATGTCTTTCCAGGAGTTCTCCCCCACCCCACTTGGAACACTATATTCTCCCTTTTGACTTCTGCCTTTTAGAACTCCTGGCTTCTTTAAAAAGGAAACTCAAGTGTCACTTTCTGTGGGAGGCCTTCCAACTATTTTAATAGTATTATCTTTTAAAGAAATGGCTCCCTCTTGTCTTGTTCTTGTTATCTGTCTTCCCTCCCTCCTCCCCCCCCACCCTTGGAATATAATGACCTTAAAGTAAGGACTATTTTTTTCTTGTTGTTGTTGTTTGAGTGTTTATTTGTTTGTCTTTTATCCTTAGCAATTAGCACTCTGCCTAGCAAATTATAAACACAATAAATTTTTGTTGATTGATAAGATGTCTCTTTTTATTTGTTGATTTTAAGAAAATATCTGACTTAGATTAGCAAAACCCAGCTTGAAGGCTGTCCTCAGATAAGATGCCTCTGATTCCTAGGTGAAAATTAAGCGAGCTCATGACAGAGACAAGTAACATTTTTTCATTGATCTCTCAAGAAATAGAATTGGAGAGGCGAGAGATTGAGACAGATTAACAATAGATGTTCCTGTCATAGAAAGCATCCTTCTAACGATACTAACAAGAGAAGCATTTCCTTTTGAGAGAGAAGTTCAAAACATGCCCTTATTCAGAAATAAAAATAACAATCTCATTAAGCCCCAAATTTGGACAAAAATCCTTTGTGAAAGTCACACTGATCAAAATATCTATAATGGAAAAGTGGGATAACTAAAATCATTTTTTTCAGATTATTAGATACATTTATATAAGTATAACCATATCTTGGAAAGTCATTCATGACTTTGAGTGACATGAGCTAGGCCCAGAATTGAAGAACAGAAAATGATGAAACTTTTTTGTATTTACAAACTTAAACAGTAAATCTTTGAAGATTCTACCCTGCTCCCTTCTCCACCTTTCCCATGAAAAAGCTTCCTCTTCCTCATTAATATTAATTAATATTAATAATATAATATATAGCATAATATAATAATATATTATTAAATAATATATAATTATCTAATATAATTAATAAATATATAATATAATAATATATGATATTACGTATAATTAATAATAATTAATATTAATATTAATCTAATTCCAGTAATTTTCTATGTTTACATACCATAAAACACTGTAATCTAAGAAGAATTAAAATTTCAAAAATTATGTAAAGGGTAATGGAAAAATGCAAAGTAAATAAAGACTTATTCTCATGGTTTAGATCCAGTTGATTGGGGCAAGAAGCCCGATGGATACTCCAACCCAATCCTTAGGGGATCTGGAGTAAGGGTGACCAACAGTAAAAGGTTTCTGAATGTATAACAACCAAGAATAGTTCAGAATCAAATGTGTAATGAATCTGAGGTATTTCTGGCAGCACTTGCTCTTGTTGCATCACCCAACTTCACTGTAGCCTTGGTTCTGAATATACAGCATGCACACTTTGCATGTACAAGCCCTCAGGCCATGTAACACTAATAAATGCTGCCAAAATGTAAAAAGGCATTTAAAGGTTTAAGAAGTTCTGTCCTAGAGAATATAAAATATAATCTGGGTTTATATTGCACAAAATGAGCAGATGCAGAAGAAGTATGATATGTGACTGTAGAGGAAATAAAGAACAGTAAAATCCCAGATGTATTAGAAGTAAACACGTCAGATTGTAGAGACCAAAGAGAATTCATGTAGAATCATACTCTGGGTAAGCTAGAACATCCCCAGGATATTTTTGTTTCTATTGTAATTGCAAGAAAGAAAAGTCTAGACAAGGGACAAGTTAGCTTCATTAGCACTTCCACTCAGGCTTGAAGATAGCAATGGTAACTAGGAGAATGTGACAAAGGAAACAAGGCTGGTAGGAAATACAACAATGCAGTCAGAAGACATGAGTCTAATACTAGATTAAAGTCACATAGGTAAGTATGAATTCATTACCTTTGTGACTTTAATCAAGCCACCTAATTTCACTGAACATAAATCTTCACCTATTAAATAATATTGTTTTACTAAGTAAACTAAAAGGTATTTTTAGCTGGATATTATGATTCTATGTGCTTACTAATTGTGTGACCTTAGTACACTTCACTTCTCAGATTATCTGAAAGACTGAAAAATGTGTCTACAGTATTTGCATTACCAATTTCATAGGTTATAATGAGGAAAATGTTTTGCATAATGAAGACACAAGAGATTACTCAGAAGTCCCAACTCATCTGGCTTCTCTGACATAGATCTGATCATTCATTCTCTTCTTACCACCATGTTTGATTCAGCTTCAGTAATGATGATGATAAATCAAACGTTTATTTCTATAAAATGTTTATTTCTATTTCACTAAGTCATATACTATATGCGCACAATACACATATATCATATTCATTACATTAAATATATCCAGTACTATGAACATATACTGTATAATTACAGTAATATACATAAAATCCTGAAAAAATAAGCAGAAGTTAAACACTTAAAACTTTATTAAAATCATAGCTAAAAATTTATTTTGAATGAAGCTGAAGTATATATAATAGGACTACTGTGTGCTTAAACCTCTTGACATTGGTTTGCCACATGAAAACTAAGGAAAAGTTTGGTAGAACTTATTCTGCAGAAGAGGAAGCTGTGGATGAAGATGATATGTCTATATCTGATAGTTCCACTTCAGGAGTTTAGCTCTCTGTAATGGTAATTTAAGTGGGAAGATCTTTCCCATTCATTAATAGGCCCATCTGACCTATCTGGGTCACATGGAAGTCTGAGTCATATGAGCCTATGGTGGGAGGAACTTGCTGAATGGGTGGAACAGGAAGAGGCAGAGCTGAAGCAGAGCTAAGAGGAAGTTGGTTAACTAGTCAGAACTGAGGGAGAGAGAGAAAGCAGGCAGCTGGCTAGCATGAGTGGGGAACTTGTTTGTGATTTGTTTAAGGGAGCTGATTTGTAGGAAGCCTAACAAAGGGAAGGCTTAGGGATGGTATTGTTCTCTGTATTGTTATTATGTATGGATTTCTTTGTTGCTGTCATGAATTTGGCTTTCTGGTGTTGGGATGCGGCTTTCTGGTGTTTGAATAAATGTTTTGGTTCTGTCTCCATGTGGAGAGTCTGTTATATTTAGTAATTCAGAATTGCGCTGACATATTCATGGCTGCCATAGGTGCTGTGAATATTGCATTGGCACTACAGTCTCTCAATTTGCTGATGGCATGGGTGATTTTCCTTCCTAAACTAGTTGAGAAATGATGTCATCTTTGTCTGCTTGGCATTTTGTCTCAAATCTTTAAGCATCTTGGCATAATGGGGAAATGCAGAGGATATCAGGTACTTAAATTAGGGATGGAAAGATGATCATCTACCTGAGATCCAGTGTGGCTTCAGAAAGAGCAAAGGAACAATCAACATGGAGGTTGTGCTTGATGACTAAAGAAAATTGTCAGAAGCAGAAAAGAAGTCTGTAGACAACATTTGTCACTCTGACCAAGGCCTTTGATACAACTTTGATACTTTGAGGGCTTAAGGAAGATCATGGAGAAATTTGGTTGCCAGGAGAAGTTCATCAGTATTGTATGCCAGTTTCATGATGGCATTCTTGCATGGATTCTGGATAAAGGACAATACATTCCTCAGTCACCAATGGAGTTAAGCAGGCCTGTGTGCTTGCTCCCATGGTTTTTAGCTTTATATTTTCTGCAGTGTTGTCAGACCTTTTCAATAAGGCCAAAAACAGCATCAAGTTCAGCTATGGCACTGATGGTAAATGATTTAACTTGAAATAACTACAAGCTAAGACTAAAGTGGAGGGAGAGTTGGTGTGTAACTTTTTGTACACTCAGTGCAGCCTCTGAGGCTGAGATACAATAGAATATGGATCAATTCTCTGCCATTTGTCCTAATTTTGGCCTAATAATTAACACCAAGAAAACAGAGTTTCTTCATTAGCCAGCACCACAACATCCATATATGGAACCATTGGTTACAGCAAATGGAGTAATTTTTAAATCTGTGGATAAGTTCACTTATCTTGGCAGGAGACTTTCTAAGGATGTCCACATTGATGATGAGGTTGATACACACATTGCCAGAGCTAACTCACTGTTTGGTAGACTCCAAAAGAAAGTCTGAGAGATTAGTGATATTAGGCTGCATGCCAAGCTGAAGATCTACAGAAGCGTTGTGATGACTTCACTGTTGTATGCCTATGAAATCTGGACAGTTTACCAGCTATGCCAGAAAATTGAACTACTTCCATTTGAATTGCATTAAGAAGATTCCGAAGATCACCTAGCAAGATAAGATAGTAGGCACTGAGGCCAGTCTCAGGCTGAACTGCCAAGCTTTCAAACGCTACTGCAGAGAATGCAACTCCAATCGACTGGCCAAATAGCCTGAATGTCAAATGTATGCTTACCCAAAAAACTATTTTATAGAGAAGTTGCACAAGGAAAGCACTCACACAGAGGTTGGAAGAAGTAGTACAAGAACACTCTCAAGGTCTCTCTGAAGAACTTTAGTATCTATTATGAGATGTGGGGCCACCCAGCATGGTATGCCCACATCAAAGAAAGTCCTGTGCTCTATGAATAAATCCAAATCAAAGTAACACAAAAATAGCATGAGATGCAAAAATCTAGAGATATCTCTATTCCAGATTTAGACTATTTTTGCCTGACTTGCGGTAGAACCTTCAGAACTCATACTGGACTCATCAGTCACACACTGATCCTTGGCCCCATCATCATGATGTCATTGATCCTCTTTGAATATGAAGGATGAACAAAGACAGCCTTCAGGCATGGGTCCTCAGCTAGGAATGTGGGCAGGAGGCAACTCAGATTTTTCAGCTTTGTGCACGTCTGCAAATGACCACAAAAGTGCCCTTAGTATGAATTTTGAGGTTACAAATGAATTTTAGTGAATAGAATTTTAGTGAATACAAATATCGAATCCACTAATAATGAGGAGTGTGTGTTTGTGTGTGTGTGTTTACATATTATAGAGAGACAGACTATGACAGAGAGAGAGATTATTAATTGAAAATTTCAATGACTTGTAAAATAAGATATACTTATCTTCATACTATTCTAAAAATGAAATACAAAAGGTCTCCTTTGGGAGAATATATGTTAGCATATGCAATGGAAAGATAACTGAATTTGAAATCCAAAGGATCTGAATTCAAATTGTAGCTCTGCTACTTACTCTCTGTGATATTTTGGGGAATTCAATTTCTCTTAGCCTAAGATTCCTCATTTCTAAAATAAGGTAGAGTGGGTTAAATAACGTCAAACATTCCTTTCAACTCTAAATCTATTTTTTTATGGTTTTATAGAGTCAATAATAGGTAGGCAACAAACCATACTAGAGATCTTTGAGCAGAGGCAAGATAGTGATGAAAATGAAAACAACAAAAAGTAGGAGTTATAAAGCTTTTTAAAGTTTGCCAAGAATTTTATATACATTACCCCAATTGAGTCTCATGTTATTAGCTTGGTGAGGTAGGTTAACACAGATTTTCTTATATCCATTTATAAAATGAGGAAACACAGATTCAGAGAGTGAAGTGAGTTGCCCATGGTTACACACACACACACACACACACACACACACACACATACACACGCACACACATACACATGCACACACACACGCACATACCTACCCCTCTGAGGCAGGATTTAAGACTATGTCTTCTTGATGTGATTCACTACATCCCAATTGTGGGGGATCTTTGAGAAGGGATTTTGCTCAGATACATATTGGCTTAGATTGCACCTGAGCTAACTTACAAATCTAAGTTTCTTGTATGATGCTGATAAGAAGTTCAATGAACAGATTATAGTTGGTGACTAGGATTATAGAAAACAGATCAAAGATGTAACTGTGATGGGCAGACATGAAAAATAGCAGTGGTCCCTAAGCATTTTGTGATAGAATAGTTATTTTCCTGATACTAGTGTCAAGCCAGGAAGCTCAGTCACTTCCATTTAAATTGCCTCAGGTAGATTCCGAAGATCACCTGGCAAGATACAGTACTGAACACTGTAATCCTCTCCAACTGAATTTTCAAGCATTCAAACTCTACTGGGGAGAAAACAACTCTGATGGACTGGCCATGTTGTTTGAATGCAAAATATATGTTTGCCTAAAAGAGTACGTTGCATAAAACTCACAGGAGAAGCAATACATGGACGCTCTCAGGGTCTCTCTAAATAACTTTGGAATCAATTGTGAGACATGGGAGATAGTGGCATAGGACTGCATGGTAGACCCATGTCAAAGAAGGCACTGTGAAGCAGAATTATAATATCTCAAAAGAAAAATGAGATGACCAAATTTAGAGACGTCTCCACTCTAAATGTTCCTAAGGAGTATTTGTGCTCTACCTGCAGTTGAGCCTTCCTAACTCATACTGGTCTGATTAGTCACAGTCATACACACTTACCTTAACCCTAACACAGTGGTATCACTTTGGTCTTCTTAGAGCCCGAAGGACATCTGCCAACTGACCAGTTACTTTCCACTTCTCCTAAATTGTAAGATTGCTGTTGAAGGATACAAAAAGAAAAGGGGCAAAGAGTGATGCTGAGAGTTAAATTTGTATGATGTTGTTGCTGCTTAGCCATTCAGTTGTATCTGACTCCTCATGATGTCATCTGGGGTTTTCTTGGCAAAGATACTGACGTGGTTTGCCCTTCTCCAGCTCATTTTATAGAGGAGGAAATTGAGGCAAACAGGATTAATTGACTTGCCCAGGGTCACACAGTTGGTAAGTGTCTGAGGTTGGTTTAATTCAGATCCTCCTGACTCCACATCCAGCATTCTATCCACTGTGCCCACCAGCTGCCCTGAAATTTATGTGGGATTTACAGATATTTTGATAATAGTGTCCTTAAAGCTGTTATATTCTAGATATAGGGTTAGATTTAGGAGTCCAAATATATGCCCCTGTCTGTCTGTCTCTCTCTCACAAACACACACACACACACACACACACACACACACACACACACGAAGATCTGTGTTCAAATCTGGTTGCAGACATTTGCAAGCTGTATTATCTTTGGCAAGTTATTTAACTTCTTTTTGCCTCAGTTTCATTGACTGTCAAAATGGGGATAACAGCAACTGTCCCAGAGCTGCTGTGAAGAACAAATTAAACAATATTTATAAACTGCTGCCTGACACATAGTAGGCAGCATATAAATTCTAGCTATTATAATCATTATTATTTTTATTAGCTCATATATGAGCACATATGCTATTATGGGCTATTTTTATCGTTTCCCTGTCTGAAATTACAATTACTACACCTGATTTTTGTGTTCTTCTTCAGCATTTTTTTTTTTTTTGCTCAAGCCAAAAGTCAAGAATATCAAGAAAAATGATGAAAGGAAATGGAAATAAAGAGGGCCTAGCAGTGTCAGATCTCAAACTCTTCTACAAACAGTAACTCCAAGTGAGGATTTCTTTAAAAATATCCTGTTGTTGCATGCTGTTTTCTAAACTATGCTGCTAAATTCTTCCATTTTATGGGTAAGTTCATCCCATTCACATTCAAGGTAATTGTGTTCAATTGTTTGTTTTCCTCAACTCTATCTCATTCTTTCGTCTTCTTTAAACTCTTTATTTCATTTCAGTAACATTTCTTCTTTTGAATCTTCTCTATCCTTCCCTCAAGTTTAGTATTAATTTTGCTTCTGACTAATCCCTTCCTGAAGCTATCCTCACTCTCATATTACCTTTTTCCCTCTTCCTGTTCCTATCTATACCTAGCAGTATGCTAGCAAATGCTTAGTAATTGTTACTTCTAAATAAACAAACAAATAAGCAAATGAATAAAATAAATAAATAAAAGTGATGCATTACACTTTTAAGTTTAACCTGAATTATTAACATTTTCTTCACTTTCTTGAGTCTAGATAATTGACAGTATAATAAATTAAGCCCTGATTTGTAGCATTAAGATATTTCCAATGTGTAAATCCTCAAAATGGAATTTTAGCAATCAGTTCTAATGATTTAGCTCGAGCTGGCTACAGCACACTCTGGGTTGAGTAACTTTCAGATAAAATTTATTGTGTTCTTTTTGTGTGTATAAGTGTGTGTGTGTATGTGTGTATGTGTTCTGTTTTCTTTTGACCAGTTTAGATGAAAGTGAAGTTTTAATGATATGGCTACCCCACTTCCATATTTGAATGTTTTTCTTGAGTAGCTATATTATTTGTTAACAAGTTCATCCATCTTTTCCCCCCTCTTTTGTTTTAATGGATTCTTCTTTCTTCCCTTTCTTTTTTTTTTTCTTACAACATCCTCAAAACATGACAAAATTTTTTATAGGTCTTCTGTATCAAGTGACTATATCTATGACCCTCTGAGATATTATCTAGTTGAATGAATCCTTTTAACATCCTCTTGCATTACAATATAAACATTATAAATTCAAATGTTAATCCTTTAAAAGTCTCTTCCTATTGTTCATTTGTAATTACCTTTTTATTTTTCCTTGTATTTGTATATCTAATTTCCTTTTCTGCTTCATTTTTTTTTGTCAGGGTTATTTTAAAATCTTCTATTTCAGTGAAGATATGTCTTTTATTCCTTTCAAGATTACATTCAATTTGGATGGGTAGGTTATTCTTTGTTATAAACAACTATTTATGGAAATAAAATCTGACCTAGGTAATTGCAAAAATAGTAATTTTGTGTAGTCAGAATGAAGCAATATAATAAAAATGACAATACTACCCAAATTAATTTACTTATTCAATGTCATACCAAAAAAACAAATGATTACTTTATAGAGGTAGAAAAAAGAACTAAATACATATGGAGAAAAAAGTCAAAAATGTCAAGAAAAATGATGAAAAGAAATGGAAATAAAGAGGGCCTAGCAGTGTCAGATCTCAAACTATTCTACAAACAATAATTTTCTGCACAACTTGAGACTGGTTAAAAAACTGAGAGATCGGTCAGTAAATGGAATAAGCATAAAATACGCAAAAGCAAATGCATCTAGCACCTTAGTATTTGATAACCACAAAGATCTCAACTACCAGGATAAGGACTTATTATTTGACAAAATATACAGGGAAAATTAGACAGAAGTATAGAAGACATTGAATTTTGATTAAAAATTCACACTTTATATAACAGAATATGCTTCAAATGGGTACAACCCTACAGGAAAGAAATTTGAATTATACACAAAAAGCTATTAAATAGTTGTGTGCTTGGACCCAACTATGCAAATGTTAGGTCTATACACAAAAGAAAATAAATAAAGAAAGATTCTTTACATACAAAAAATGTTGGTAGCAATTCTTTTAGTGGTGGTAAAAGTCTGGAAACAAAGAGGATGCCCATCAATTGAGGAGTGACTGGACAAGTTGTATATGGTATGGTGTATGCATTATCCTGTAGGAAATGCAGCAATGTTTTTTTTTAAAAGACATAAGATGGCAGGCATGACCAGATGCAGAGTGATATAGGCACTAGAAAAATTTATACAATAACTTCAATATTATATTAAAAAGTATAACTTTAAGGACTCATAAATTGATGAAGAATGAAATAAGCAAAGGTAGGAGAGTAATGTATATAATGATTTAGCTAAAACAAACAACTTTGAAAGTTATGAAAATTATGACCAAAACAAATGGCCATTCATGATTTCATAGGACTGATGAGGAATCATATTATCCATAAGAGAGAAGTGACAGGTTAAGGGCATATGCACGCATACAGATATGTGTTTATCATACACATTTACACACACGTATACAATTACAACTAGTATATAGACGTGTGTATATATGTGCGTTCATAGCCATTGAAAGAATATATTTTGCTTGACTGTATGTTTGTTTTTCATTATATATTTGTTTCTCTCTACTCTTTTCCAGTGAGATGGAAGGTGTGAGGCAGATAAAATAAGATATATGCTAATTAATTTTTTTAAACAGAGGAGAGTTGTTACAAATGTGAAATGTTTCATTCACTATCAGATGAGGTCAATGTATTATTAATTTTACTTGTCTTTTTAAATTTGTTATAGAGAAACTCTTAGAAAAATTAGAGTAATGTATAAATGTTTGTAATATAAAAACAAAGCACTGATAGAACTTAAAATTAAAAAAATGCAACACAAATGTAAAAAAACTCAAAACATTCAAAAATTAATTTTCAGTGTTATAAAGAGTACATGCAAGGCCCCAAGAAGACAAAAGTGGAGTGAATCAATGATCTTTCCTTGACCCTGGGCTATTTAATACTATTGTCAATGACTTGTATAAAGTCATTGATGGCATGATTGTTGAATTTGCCGATGACCCAAAGGTAGACTGGATAACTAGCCCACTGGATGACAGAATTAAAAAACAAAAAACTGACAAGTTAGAATATCGAGTTTAATTTAGTAAAATGAAATCCAACAAATATAAGTTAAAAATCTAACATCTGAGGTAAAAAAAATCAACTTCACAACTTCACAAGAGGAGGATTGGAAAGTGTTATTATATTTCATTGGATGAAGATGTTGAAGGGCAAAAGTATCAAATACATGGCTGCAAAATACATGTGGATCTCAGTACTCCTGCATATAACCCAAACCAGAATAAAATGTAGTTAGTTCCTATAGGATTTTAATCTGTTCATGTATTATTTTGTAAAAAAAGAAATACATAAACATGTAGTTTTCTAAATCAACATGTGGTCCACAGCAAACCTTATGTATAGTTTAGTGACCACCATTTTTATGTGAATTTGACACCACAGGTCTAGGGGACTGCAGTTTCAATATGAATCAGCATTGTAATATCAGAGGCAAAAAACTGAAGCAATATTTGCTTGAATTGAGAGGCATAGCTTCAATAATAAGTAAGTGACAATCCTGTATGCTGACTTCACAGGATAACGTCTCTGGTGTCATGCTCAGGTCAAGGTATAGTACCAAATAAGAAAGACATGAATAAGGTGGAGAGCATCCAGTGGATGGCAACCAGGATGTTGAAAGACCTTGATCCATGCCATAAGAGGAGTTGTTGAAAAAAATGGATATGCTTAGCTTAGAGAAGACTCAGAAGTGATAGAATAATTGGCAGTACTTAAAGAGGTGTTATATCAAAAAAGAATTAATCTCTTTGTACTTAGAGACCAAAAAAAAAGCTACAACAGATTAAGATGCAAAGTTGTAGATTTAGGTTTAATGTCAGGAAACTATTCCTAATAATTAGTTATCTAAAAATGGAACTGGCTAGCTCAGGAAGTGTTGGGTGCCATTTTTTGGAGGTCTTCAAGTATAGGCTATATGATCCCTGATCAGACAAATCATACTGGGGCTCCTTTTCAGTTATAGGTTGAAGCAGAAGACCTATAGGATCCTTTCCAACTCCAAATTCTAATTTTGTTATTCTCATTTGTCATAGTTTCCACAGTGGCAATTAAATTTAGATTTAGTCTACTTTTTATATATGTAGCATAACAATTCTCTGAGTAATCACGGAAGTGCTTTTTGTGGCATTTTAAAAGTTTTGAGAGACAATTTCTGCGTAATTTAATCATTCTATTAATAACACCAGCATTTTCATAACAGGATGGTCATTTGGCCATCCTCTCTTAGACTAAAACAATCATGGCAGCATGCTCATGGTTTATATGCCCTTCTGGAAGAGGTGTGTTCCTTAAGGTGAGCAATCAACTCTGATTGGTTAACAATTAATGAGAGAATGAATGTTATAATGAGGGGCTGGACCTGAACTTTAAATAATTTGCTTCTAAGTTAGCCCCAGCCTTGGGAAATCTGTTCAAAGTATTTATCCCCATACAAAACCTGAGTGGAACACAATGGCTGCCCCATGTAGGTGGGAGCTAGATAGAGGAGAAGGTTAGCTTAACCTTCAGAGATTGAGGTTTTGAAATGAAGATTAATAAAAGGGGGAAATTGGAATCTCCCAAAATCATTGGCTATTAATAAGCATTTATTTCATTTCCTTGAGTAAATGGAAGGATGCATTAATCAGTTACAATGTCATCAAAGCAAGGACAGTTTCCTATCAATGATATTTCAATGGGGTAGTAAGTTAAAAAGCTAAATATCAAATAAAAAAGCACTTTAGATATTTATCTACGTGGAGCTTGGAGTCACCAATATTGGAGTCACACTTATAATAGAAGTTGGTGATATTTCTCCAAATTTCCTGGCATAATGGAAGAAAGGGTGTCAAAAACTTATACCCTTCTTTAAAATGTCACCAACTCCTATTATGTCATGCCAAGTTTAATTTCTACTCTTTCAGTGAGGAGATTAGGTTATTGAAAATCTTTAGAGAAATGGATCAAGTTAATACCTTGTGAAACAAAAGTATACCCCTGACCTCTAGCAGAGCTATCTCCTCCCTTAAAGAAGTGACTTGTACTGCTGCCTGATGCTGATCTTGAGCTCATTCATCTTGTACTCATTCATTCTTTCTGAAATACTCCACGTAGCTGAGAGCATAAGCCAGCTAGAGCCTGGATCTATTGTGCAAGGTTACTTAACTGCCTTTAAAAGTTGCTCTGGAGTCTCAGTAACCTAATTCACATCAGCATCCACTAGAGCTCAGCTTAAATACCCATTTATTGCTTCTCTAAAATATGTTTTTGTATACTTTTTTTTCTTTATGTTACAGCAATTTCTTACCAATTTCATATTGAATCCTTTCCTGGGACAAAAAAAAAAAAAAGAATTAAACAAAATGACCCAACATGGAAGTACGTCTGACAATGGGCACACAATTAAATCCTAGTAGTCCCTTACCTCTCTGGTGAGGAAGGAGGGGTATTTAACTCTTCTCTGGGATATTCGTTGTTTTTTCCTGTAATGCATTCAGTTCAGTGATCTTTATACTTACATTATTTTGCTTATCATGTATAAAATATTATTCCTTTAGTTCTTACTTCACTTTGCATCAATTCCTTTGGATCTTCCTATGAAACTCTGAATTATTCATATTCATAGTTTTTAACTGCATAAGATTCTATAACATTCATACACCATGTTTTTGTTTCTTAGCCTTCCTAATAAATGAAGACTCACTTTGCTTCAATTCCCTTGCTAACAAGAAGTATACTACCATGAAGACTTTTGTATCTATTAGACTTTTGTTTCTATCCTTGACTTTATTAGTTCATGTTCTATTGCTTGCTTACAAAAGAGCAGTTTCTTCACTTTTATTGCATAATTTCAAATTCAAAAAAATAAAAAAAATTACAAGACCCATCACAGCTCCACCACTTCAGCACTTCAATCTGTAGAGGATTTATTTGAGACTGGAATGTCTTTGTTTCTTTGTCTTACTCATAAATAAACTTCCCAATAAATAAATTTTCTTATTTTTTGTTCAGGTCTAGAAAAAATCCCCCATAATTTATACAGCACTATCAGTAAATTATGTTAGCAAATATTTTCATTTTTATTATATTGGTATGTTCCAACTAGGATCACTAAATTGCTGTTCATTTGTTTGTAGTCCTTTCCCGTTATTTTTTTCTTCTGTACAGATGGTTTTGTGGGGTTTATTTTTAGGTACAGAATACAGAATTTAACATTAGAAGGAACTTTAGCAACGACCTTGTCCAACTTTTACCCAACTCTAATATACCTGATTATTGATTCTCCAGCCTCTGCTTGAGGTTCTCCAAAGAAGAAGTCTATTCTACTTTTGGACAGCTGTATATGTATTAATAATCAATTAATAATACTTATTAAACACCTACTATGTAGCGGGTATTGTATAAACACTAGGGAAATAATTATGAAAGGGGAAACAGTCCCTGCCCTCAAGGAATTTACCATCTAAAAGAGAAAGATAACACAATAGGAGACTGTAAATGTGAATGGGGAAGTAGGGAAGGGTTTAGGTTTTGCATAGAGCCCTCTGCCCTCCAATTAAAAGGGACCCAGGGGCAGAGAATAGCAATGAGGTATGAGTACTAAGATTCAAGTGATCATTCAGGATGACGAGATTCCTAGGGACCAGATTGAAAGGTTCCAAGGAGTGCAGTCTGAAGGGGTATGGGTAGTGAAAAGAGTTGTTTAACTATTCCTATTTGTTCCTTCCTCACTCTAGTACTGACTCATTGCCTAGATGGTTTTCTCAGTATATTTCTTCTCTTCTCTGGGAAGTTGTGTTAAAGGATATGTAATTTTCTCTAACATTTTTAGCTCTGAGCCTCCCCCCACCCCAATAAGAAGTAATGCTTCTCTCAAAATATCACAGTGTTAGATTATTCTCCTCTCCTTGCCCTCATTTCTGAAGATGTTTCCTCATTAATTACCTCCTCCTAATTGCATTCTCAGTAATTACACCCAGAATTGCCCAATGATTATAATTATTTATAAAGCAAAGTAATCATTTTGTTGTGGTGCTTCAGGCGTTTCCAGCCATGTTTGACTCTTCATGACCTCATTTAAGGTTTTCTTGGCAAAGATCCTTGAGTATTTTGCCATTTCTTTCTCTAGCTCATTTTACAGATGAGAAAACTGAGGCAAAGAAGGCTAAGTGACTTCCTCAGGGTCATCCAGCATTGAACTCAGGTCCTCTTGATTTCAGGCCTGGCAATCTATCAAATGTACCACGTAGCTGCCCAAATAATTTTTAAGGGAATATAAATAGACATCCCTTGTGGTAAGAGGGAAAGACTTCTTCCATGAAGAAGCCAAGGGAAGATTAGAGCTATAGAACTTACCACCACAAGATGTGTAGTCTGCTGAGATGTATGTTTCAGCAACAAGGAGTTTGCCTGGAGAGCTCAAACCAACTCATTTGCAGAGCTTTGCTTCCTGTGGCACTTGCCTCTGCTAAAGTTCTCCTTATCCTAGGTCTATTAGGTCTAAAAGAAGAAATTTAACACTGTACTGTTTCTCTAGAAGTGCTATTTTTCACTGGGAGTTCCTCTCATCAGGAGGTGCATTCCTTTCCCACACTCAAATCCCCCTGAAATGATTTTGAAAAATTCATCTGAGGGTCATGACAAAGGGATTTCTTGATTTGACTGCATCTTTAGTTATTTTAATTTTTCATCATTTGACCGTTTTCTATGATTAGGTCTTAGAAAGAAGGAAGTTGGGGAAGAGGAGCGGGAGAGGTAAGGTGCTAGATTGGAATTCACATCTTTGAAACCAAATATTCTATAACTGATTTAGCACGCAACATTTTTGTAAAGTTTTGTTACAGAAGATGGGGTATGTGAATATAGAAGAAACAGAAATGGATGTAAGGAATGGCATAAAGGACTGTTCATACAATTTTCTTTTTTGCAGGTATTTGGGGATTATATATCTATATCTTTGTATATACATATATGTGTGTATATATTTATATTCACACATATTCTGTGTGTGTCTCTCTTTCTCTCCCTCCCTCCATCCCTCCTTCCTTTCCTATCATATATGTATGTATATATATGTATATATATATATATGTATATATATATAATAACTTATAACCCAATGGCTCATCCCAACCTAAGTATAAATAAAATCATTCACATACTGATCAACTGGCACAAAATTTGGCTTCTATTCATCTATTTTTGTTTCATTTATCTAATAACCTAATTTATTTATAGTAATACATTTATTTTATAAATATATTCCACATGGTGGATAATGGATAATTTTTTTAAAAAAATGTAGAAAATCTGTCCTTAAACATTTAATGAATTATTAATGGGTTCCCTATTTTCAAAGATATTTTACCACTTTTTCGGTATATTATTATGAAATAAATTAAATATTCATTTTGTGTATTTCTAATGCATCAACATATGTTAATATTTTGAGCAGAAAATAATTTATTACACATTTATATATGGCCTTTAAAGTTCACTGTAGCATCATAAATATATTTTAAAGTATTTTTTTTCATATGAGGTTTGAACTTTCATAGCCAGCCTATCAAATATGTATAAATTATGGAGGAAAAATTCAGCATAGTTTTCTTTTCCTGGGAAGTGGAGCAGTTAATATTCAACATGAAATGTCTAATCTTTAAATACATTATAATCTAACTGCTTAGGATAATTTTTGCTTTAATACCTTAAGAGTCTGCAAAGCCTGAAGGATGGGATTATTAAGATGGAATTTTAATGTCAAAATTATCAGAGAAGAGAACATATTGCTAGTGTTCATAAAAAAATGTATTCAATTTCTGTATGATTTGTTCAAATAAGAGACAAGAATATATTTGATTATAGCCAGTAAGTAACCCAAAATTTGATCAGATGACTGTAGGTCATTGCTACATAAGTGCTGTCAACCTCAGGGATTAGGCTGTTTAAAACATAGAAGTCACCATAACATATAAAAGTACCTATGCAAAATACACAAAAACAAGTACTGAGGGAGTAATTTTTTAAAAAGCGAGAATGACTGAAAATAGCAATGGAATAAAGAACCTTATGAAAATAATACTGGCAAAATGGGAGGGGGAAAATCTGGTAATTTATGTTATAACATACCATAAAACCTAAAAGGAGAAAATGCTGCTTTGTTTTCATCTCTCAAAGCTTCTTGGTATTTCAGAAGTAACATATGCACAAAAGATTTCTAAATTTCAAAACTATTTTTATTCAGCTGACATTTATTAATGTTAAGATTAATCTATGATGTATAAATTGCTGTACCAAGCCAACTAATACACAAAGCAATAACAAGATAGCATTTAACTGTACTATTTTAGGCAATTGTTTTAGAGAAAATACATACTTTGCAGCATTTTCTATAATTGTGCTTGTCAGTTTCTTAAGGAGGATTATCCTGTAGCAATACAAACTTTTCCTTCTACGTTATCAAATACCTACAATGATGTGCTCATACATAATCATTTAGGACTATTAATAGAAACTATAATAAGCAATCAATAGTCCTTCAAACATACAAGTATAATTTTTTTCTCCAAGTGATGTGGAATGGAGGAAACTGTCTTATGAATTGGGGTAAAGATACAAAAGCACAGTAGGTATCATTCTCAGAACAATGCACATTTGTAATTTATGAATGTTCTTTTATATACTTGTAAGATATAAATATACAGTTACATTTTTCCCTTTTTCCCCAGTGCTACATAATTATAACTTGCAATATGTAAATATTTATGAATTCACAGGATGCTCGCAAGGAGAGAAGAATGTTATACTTGCAGATTTGTCTAGTATTTGCAGGATTTCAGATCACATTATTAGGCTTTATATTGTATTGCAAAATGTAAAAATACATTATAAATTTGACTTGTCTAGAAGAAATACCATCTGGTTATATTGTTGAGACTTTGGAATTAGCTCTACCAACATTTACTGCTTAGAGATAGACATTACTACATTTACAGAGAATTTTCCTTCCTCCACAATAATATTTTATAAAGTAGTATTTATGTAATGCTCTCCATCTTTAGTGATGCTAAAAGGTTTTCTACACTTAGTCTCAGAATTAGAAAGGATTTTAAATACCATCCAGTCAACTTGCTATCCATTGAAGGGATCCCCTTAGCTTCCCTTGTTGACAGACATTTATTCAAGGTCTGCTTAAACACTTTTGATGTTTGCAGTCTCACAAGAGAATATATTTCATCTTTTGGAGACTTCAAATTATTCAGAAAGTTTGTATATTTATTGATCTCTTCTTAATTTATACTCATTGGTCCTACTTCTCTGCATCTATATAGAATAAACATGACCCTCCATTAAAAAAAAAAAAAAAAACCAAACCTCTCACATTTTAAAAGATAGCTATTATATCCCTACTTAAGTGGAATCTTCTAAAGTTTAATAACAATAATAACCAATATTTATATAGCACTTTCAGGTTTAAAAAGTGCTCCACAACCTTCTATTATTCCAGACATCAAACCATGTCCATATCCTTCACCACAGAGACTGCCCATTAATTTGATTAAAAAAAAAAAAGCCTCACTTAAATACAGTGCTATAAAGTATGTAAAGTGCTTTGTAAACACAAACTCATTCTATACATGTCATCTATTATTATTAAAAATTTCATACCCAGAACTGAACCTATTTCAAGTGTGGTCTAAGCACTGTTGAATATAATGGGCTTAATAATCACCATATCCCATCACCCCCAGGTATAGATATTTCTATTGTTTTATTCTAATGTTGCATGAGGACCAAACAGGACTAAATTGAACACCTATAACATTCAATTAGAAACTTTTTTCAATAATAGATTAATTTACTTATCCATTATTTTGGTGCAATCATCCATGAGCTACAATTCCACCTACTCTTCTATTATTTAGTCCATAGTTCTACATCTTTTTTTTCCAACCAGGATAACAACCAATCTATAAATTAACCAACACTTTATGCTCTATCATGTGCAAGGTACTGTTCTAGATAAATGAGATGCCAATGAAAAAGTGAAACATGATTGCGAATCAAATTTCTTGAAGAAACAAGATAGATTCTATTTCATTCTTCTCTATCCATTTGCCTAACAACGCTATCAGAAAAGGAAACCAGGTTATATTGGCATGGTATTTTTTTCTTAGTGAAACTATGCTTAATTCTTTCTTTCTAGTCATCTTGCTTCCTTTTCTAAGTGTTCATAAACTTTTTTTAATACTCAGTTATAGAGTGGTCTGTAATTTCTAGATTTCAACTTTCTCCTGTTTTACTTGTTTTAAATGCTGAGACATTTGCTTATCTCCAGTCTTATGGCACCTCATATATTCATAACATATCAAGAATTATTGTCTACAGTTTTTGATCACATCTTGAGTGTACATTTAGAGCAATGGCCTGCAATCCATTTCAGCCAGGAGACATGAATTAAATTTTGATTCATTACAGTAGAAGCTCTTATTCTTTGTTCACTGATTTGAAGCCTTGGATTGTTCTAAACTATGATCTCTCCTTTCCTATGAAAAGAGAATATATTATTATAGAGAATGTAAACATTTTTACAAAGAAGATGGAAGTTAATAACATAAGTTATGCAGCAAATACACTTTAATTTTATGCTTTTTTGTTCATATTCTTAAAAGTGGGCAGACAGGTGAACAGACTGAAATATAACATAAGGTAAAACTTCTCAACAATTAGTTGTTCAAAGAGGGAATTATTTGCCTTCATCAATAGTGAGTTAGTTTTCTTTGGAGATATTTAATCAGGTACTAGACTAGATGGCCATTGAGAGGGATTAGTACTTCAAATAGGATTTGGACTATGCTTCTGCCCTAAAGTAGTCATAATCAATCATTTAGGGGTGAGGAGAGAGCAGTGATACATAGGTAGAAATGTCATATGCCCCAGAACCATGTCCTCTCTGTTTCGTACAGGACTTTTATCTGAATTGGATAAAAAAAGGCAAAAGGGCCAAGAACATTTTAAAATTCTCTATCATAGACAATGCCAGTGCAAAGAGAGTAGGCTAAGAGTCAATTTTCCTGAGTCTCTGCCAAGGAATCATCTTGGAGATAGCTCAGGTCACTGAAAACTACTCAGGAATTATTGATTGTCCTCTTAACAAGATGATAATAATTATAATAACATAATATTTTTGTAGTGCCTATGTGCCAGGCGAGTAATAAACATATTATATTTATTATCTCATTTGTGTAGGTAAAGAGATGCCAATACCTCTATCTGTGCACTGCTAGAAGATGCGTGTGCTCAAAATGACAGCAAAGATTGATCAATCAGCACCAATATATGTCAGCTTCCATTTAGAAGGAACTATGCTATCTATTACAATATAGATTACATATATGTGAACTATTTCAGTTCATTGGGTAAAGAAAATATATAAGAAAAAGTAAGAGTTCAAGATATATCATGGTACTTATGAATTCTAGACCTATTAATGGTGGCATAGTGCATTATACAGAAATGTTCAATATATATATTTAATGAATAATGAATAAATGAGTAAAAATTCATCAAATCTTGTCCTTACCTATATAAAAATATCCAGATAAGCTGTGCTTAAATATAGACTATCAATATTAAATGGAGTGCCCATGTAGTTTAAAATATAGCTTTCATATATTATTACCTTTGCTTTTTACACCATTTTTCAAATATATCACCAATTCCCTACCCAGTGATGCTTTCTTTGTAATACAGATTAAAAACAACACTCCCCCCCATTCCAGAAAATGTTCATGGAAACAGCCAACACATTGACCACTCCTAACACTTTAGGCAAAATTCCATGTCCGTTAATGAAAAGAAGGGACATTTTCTAAACTCATTTTGAGGGCCAGGCTTGGCCACTACAATTCCACAGCATTCAATTTTCTTTTGTTCTTTCCATTTAAATTGCTGTAGTCATCTTACTATTTCACTGGTTCTATTTATTGAACAGTGCATCAGTTCATATATTCCCAATCAGTCAACAGCTAGTCAATAAACGTCAGAGAAGATGTGGCCATTTGTAGTATCTAATCCCAATTTAGTGCTAAGCAGACATGTGGATATTAGGTATAATATTTATAGCTATAAATAAAACATCTCTTATTATCTTTTATTATGTAAAATCATAATCATCACTGTCCAATTTATGAGCTTTCTTTTCTCTTCTTTTCTGCAACTGAACTATATTCATTCTTTTCAGTTGTTCTTATATAGTAATGGCACTGAAGTAAACTTCAATATTTTTATGACTTATGATTTCATGTGTACTCCATCTCCACTCAGAACACAGCAACTTTGAATCTTCAGTAGATGATGTTCAATGATTGATGTGGCCTGAACAATTAATTACTGATTGGCCAACTTTCTGAGAATGAATCTCTTCAAATTTAACTAGGCCAATACTTAGTTGGCTGGCATTAGGTCTCTTTCTAGTTTCATACTCAAAACTTTTCTGCTTGATTAGGTAAGAAAGCGTGTACTTCATTGTCGTGATTGTTGAGAACTTAAGATCTTCTCTATATCATAAATAATCAGAGTAAGATTTTAAAGGAACACTTTATATCTCTGTGAAAATTTAAAGTTGAAAAGGTACTTTTTTTGTAATTTGGATATCAGATATTCTAAGAGGACTACAAAGTAAATAGTTTTTCAAAATAACATCAACCTAAAGTGCTTTCCCCATTCATTTTTTTCTCTTTTATTTAGCATCGTTATTCCCATTGTCACCCTGTACAGCTGACATATTTAACAATGTCTAGCCATTAGTGATCTTGCTCCCTGAAAATTATTTCTAGATTTTAAAAATAATATTCAACCAAAGCTTTTCATTTCTGAAAATTTCCCCAAAATATTTTCATCAAATCTTAAACAATAAGGTGCCTTAAAGGATATTTTAACAGATTTTCTTCAGTGTAAGAATCCCTCCTAAGAGATTTATCAACCTATTTTTTCTGTGACAAGAAACTCTCTACTTTGCAAATTAGCATGTTTTGCCTTTTTAAGTTTTAATCCTTATGAAGTTCTCCTGCATGTTTTGTGGATTCACTATAAATGAATTGCATCAGAGGAATGGGGATCATACACTGTTGCAATCAGCACTGATGAAAAAAAGTGCCCATAATATTGAGATCAGAGAGCTAATAGAAATGAAGTTGAATATTTTGAGTAGAAGTGTGATTTGGTCAGACCTGTATACTCATTGTATTATCAGTCGGCTAAAAGCAAACCTTACTGCGTGGTCGTAGAGTCCAGTGGTCTCCAAAGTGGGTGTGAATGCCAAGGGATGTCCAAAATAATTGACTGAGATTGTTTTCAGAACATATTAGAACTAAGGAGACCAGTTGTTCAGAGTTCATAGCCACTGCTTGCTTCAACTCTTCTCTTTCCTGTACCTGAGCCCTGTGCAGGTTGTGTGGGACAGTGAGAATTGCATGTCTTCTCCCCAAGCAGACAGGAGGGCAGGCAGTAATCTTCTGAATGGCCATAACCCCTGATCTCTGTATAACCTGTCTTGCCCCCTCCAAACTACCTGCACAACAGCAGTGAAAGTAGATAACTATTTATGACAGCAAATTTTGGCAGTCTGGAGAAGCTTATAGAGCCATCCTCAGAATAGTATTTTAAAATGCAATAAATTAAACAGTATTACAATGGAGATCAGTTTTATTGAAACACAGATAAATGACCCATATGTATAAAATATTTATGACCACTCACTTTGTGGTGGCAAAGAACTGAGAGTTAAAAGTGTGCCTATCAATTGGTGATTGGTTGAACAAATCGTGATATATATATATATATATAAATGTAATAGAATGCTATTGTGCTGTAAGAAATGATGAAAAAGATGGTTTCAGACAAACTTGGGTAGATTTTTGTGAACTAATGCAAAATTACATGGCCAAATGAATAGAACTGTACATAACAACAGTGTCATGAAAACAAACAACCTTTGAAAACTTAAGAACTTTGAGGAATAAAATGACTGATTACATTTCCAAGAGGATCTATGATGAAGCTTGCTACCCACCTTCTAATACAGAGCTGAGGAACTCAGAGTGCAGAATGATATACATATATGAGACACATATATATGCATATATGTGTGTGTGTATGCATACATGTACACAAATATACATGCATTATATTACCAATGCATGAATTTATTTTACTTGATTAGGCATATTTTCTATAAGGGCTTGGTTTTTATTTCTTCTGTTTCCAATGGGAGTGAGATCGGATAGAGAAAGAAAATACATTTTTGTTAATTAAAGAAAAATATAAATTGTCACTTCAATAATCAAAATATTTCAAAAACAAATTCACAGAATCCTGAAATGTATCCATCATTCCCTTGAAAATCTGTGAAGAGCAGGTTAACAATCTCTAGTCTAAAGGTTGAAAAAACAAGTGATCAATTCAAGCAATTCCATTAAAAAATATGTCTAACCAATTTGTTCTCATAGGGTAAACAAAATAACTTGCCTGGCTGAATGTTTCACTTTTATTCTGTGGTTTGGACATAGCTCATCTTTCATATGGGATGCCTATAGTGTTGCCCTTCTAAATTAAGAATATTGTATATTTTATGAGCTTCTGCTTATCATGAGTTATGATAGCATCTATTCCATGCATGTTAATGCATGGTATGACATTATATATTTGACTCTATGTTTTGTTTTTTTTTTGCTCCATTCTCAAGTTCTATCATCTTGCCACATCTTTATTTAACACATGCATGGAGAGACTGCTTTTGCTTCTGTGGTTCTTGAAAATTTTACAAGTTTGACCAAACAGGGTGCAGACTTGTTTTTGAGTTTCTGCCATGAAATGTCTAATAACCCTGTCATTCTTCTGAAAATACTGTGTTAATAAATTCTGACAATGTGCAAAATATGGTGAGAAGATGAATTTTACTTCCTACGCAGCTTTTCCTCAAATGGCAGAACTCAGAGGGAAAAAAGACCAATTGGGTCATATAGGTCATCCCCTTACCATAAAAGATTACTTCTGAAACAGACATTCCTTCTGCTTTCTCCATAGTCCCTTTAACTATAAAAAAGGAATAAGACTTTCACTATTCTCCTTGGGAGCACCAAATATAGGGGGAAATTAGGTCTGCTTGTATTTTTTTCTTGTAGTTTTTTTTTTTTTTAATAAATGATCTAATAACACTGCCTGGTTACACTCTCAAAATGTCTTTCTCTTCTCATCTGTTTTTACTTCAATATAGTATCCATTTATTGTCTGTTTTCTGTAAGGCCCATTGCCTGTAGCAGACTGTGGGAGTATTATCCAAGGATGAAATTATCTATGTTCAGAAAGGATGATCATCAGATTAGCTATGGGGTGAAGAAGTTTTCAGCTGCAGCAACCCTAAAAAAAAACTGTCGATAAGTTATAGAGATGCAATCTATGTCATAAAAGGGTATCCACATCAATAAAATGGTGGGTCAAACAAGCATGTCTACCCAGATCTTCTGATTCCAAATCTAGCTAACATCAATGATCCTAAATATTGATGAAATGCCTACTGTAAGCAAAGTTATATTAACTTTTTGCTATACCACAAGGTCACTGACGTATACCTTTCATTCATTTTTTAAATACCTATCTAAAGGATAACAAAATAATCATGTTTCCTTGAAAAAATAATAATAATTCAAACTAATTAAACTATACTAACTTCTGGGGACATAAAGACTTTATATAAATTATACATACACACATATGTATATGTCCATATTACATAAGGAATATTATTCTAAGTTTAAAGGGGAAGTCTGGGCAAAGTGCTCTGAGAAATTTGAAGAGGGAGAGACAACTTTCAGATGGATGGCAGTGGGTGGAGGAAGTAGAGGGATGTTTATGAAAGGCTACATAGAGGAAGTGGCTTTAAAGTCTCATTTCAAAGAAGAGACAGATTTCAACCAAGAGGGAGGGTGAGAAAGTCCAATAAATGATTAAAGAAAGGGTAAACAAAGGTATTGAAATGGGAATAAGGATGTTAAAAATAGGTGGTTCATCTAATCAAAACAATGACTAATTCTGATTCTAGAAGACCTATGATGAATTATGCCACCCACCTCCAGAGGGAGTTGATGGATTCAAAATAGAGATCTACACATACATAAATACTACATACATACATACATACATACATACATACATACATGTGTATATATTGGACAAGGCTAATCTGGGAATTATTTTCTCTTTGACTCTACGCATTTATTACAAGAGTTTTGCTTTCCTTTTTTTTTTCCAGTGGAGGGGGCATAGATGGGAGGGAAAAAAATAATGTGTTAATTGAAAAATTTAATAGAAAAATAAAAAAGAATGAACAATTCAGTTTGTCTGGAAAATGGAAAATATAAAGGGTGAAAAAATAATACAAATAATACAAATCTAGCCAGTTGGAGCTAGATTGTAGAGGACTTGAATGCCAGGATGAAAAGAATATATTTAATTTGGCAGGAAAAAAGAATAAAGACTTTAAATAGAGGAATGACATTGTCAATCACAGTCACGCATTATTAGCAAGTTTGGTCAGTTATATTGGACTGAACATACTAGCAATAGAAAGACCAGTTAGGATTTTACTATAACAAACTAAGTCTTAGGAATGATAATAGCTAGCATTTACGTAGTGCTTTAAAGATTGTGGAATGAATTATATATATGTTCTTTTGATCCTCCCAACAACCCTGTGAGAGAGGTACTATTATATCCATTCTATAAATGAATGAACTGAGACTAAGAAATTAACTGACTTCCCCAGATGCACATAACTGATAAATTTCGGAGGAAGAATTTTTATTCAGGTGTCCCTGACTCCATGTGCAACAATACTTTTTATGCCACTTAGCTGCCTCATGATAAAGATGATGATGATGATAACGATGATCATGATGAAATAAAGAAACTGAAAAGCTTTTTCAAAATGGAAAGAGAATGGGAATAGAAAGGAAAGACAGGGCAGATATAGAGGTAATATCAACAGGGTTAAGAAACTGATTAGATGTATGGATTAAGGTAGAGGGAAGTGTCAAAGATGGCTTACAGATTTAGACTATAGGGAGACTAGTTGGATGATGATGCCATAAGTACAAAAAGAGATATTTGGGGGAAAGTACAAGTCTTTGTAGGAAAGCTGAGTTCAGTTTTAGGTCTATCGAGTTTGAATTGCAAGTATTCCATTTATATATAGATATACAGTAGACAGCTGGAAATTTAGGACTAGAGAGCTAAAGAGACATTTGAGATGGAATGTACATTTGAACATTAGTGCAGAGATGTGATCATAAAAATAATAGATCATAAAAAAGAATTTAGAGTTCATGGAGTTAAAATTCTCCATTTTAAAGATGGAGAAACAGACATAGGAAGCATTAACTTGTTCATAGTTATACAGAGAAGATCTTGGATTCCATTCCCAACTCAGACCTTGCTACTACAAATCTAGGGATTTGGCTTTTGCACTATGTCAGTGCAGAAATCATGGAAAGAATAGATGAGAAAGCCAAGGACAGAATGTTGGTAGGTGCCCCCATATATAGTATGAAAGATGAGTGAGGCAACAAAGGAAACAGAGAGGAAGAACTGGACAAGGAGCTGGGGTGGGGGAAAAGGAAGCAGTGTTACAGAAGTCCAGGAGGACAACGTGGTGGGAATGGTTCACTGTATGAAAAATGCCACAAAGAAGTCAAGGATGCTGGAGATATGAAAAAAGCCATTCATTTCCCTCACTAAGGATCATGTTTGACCTCTGACATGGTGGATTGTGAGAACAAAAGTCAATTTTTTCTACCTTCAGAATCTCATGACACGGTATGATGATACTCATATATTTCCATTCCCTATTATATATACAAAGCGAAACCTATATACGTAAAGATGCTTGCATATATGTATACGTGTGCTAAAATTATCCAAACACAGTTTCCATTCTTAATTATAAATTGAAGTAGAGACTAAACCTAACATGTATTGTTGTGGTTTTGACGATATGTTGGTTCACTTAGCCACTATATGATCTTTATTATACCCAAAAAGGTCATGTGAATACATATACCTTTCCTGCAAATGTTGCAAAATACAAAGAAAAATCTACTTCCCTGGGAACACATTAAAAATAAACAAATACCAATTTGCTACAGTGCTGTTCTGAAAAATCTTGGCTACTACTAATATATGCACACAAGTGGAAAATGTTTCCCTTTTATGTCTCTGCATTAAGCGATTTGTGGTACCATTCCTCTCAAAGCCGTGACATCAGAAACACCCCAGGAACCTGGAATCACAGCCATCCTGAAAGAAAGCTTTTGGCTGCAAGGTAGGAAGGAGGAGGTTGGTTGCTGGAACCTCAAAGCCTTGCTTTTGAAATGAAATTAAATGTAGTTTGAGCTGTCAGAACATGGTTCCTTCAGCCTCTGCCTCACTAAAACTCACAGGGTCCATTCTCCTAAAGCCTAGGCAGAAAATTCTGACCAACAACCTCTCTTGTTTTAGTAGCTTTGGAAAACTCCCAAGCAGATTAATATGTACAAGAATAGTTAGTGGTTTTGTGATACAGAATAAATGGGCAACAAAGAAATTCTTTTCCATTTGAGACCTAATGAGCATCTCAAGATACTGCATGTCTCTAGAGAGGGAAGATTAATATTTAAAGCCATTATTCCACCTAACTCCATCAATTTCATGTCACCAACACATCAAAAGGTGCAATTTTCAGAAAGCTGTTTTCTCCCTGAGTCCTTTCTTTCATTGTGGTTTCACAACACAATCGCCTACTTAGCCCCTTGTAGCAAACTGCACCCTAGCAATGTATGCACTGTTTGGGCACAATGCCTTCCTGTTTCAGTTAATTAATACATCACAATAAGCTTCCTGAATTACAAAGCCTCAACATCTCACAAACAAGCAAGCTTATGATACCAACCCTAAGCCACATTTTCACTTCCTCTTTTTTTTTACACTTTCCCCTTTATTTATTATGTAGAATACACTTTTTATTTCCCTGTTACCCCAAAGAAAAATTGATAGCCAAATGATGCCAAGCACAATTCAAGAAAAAATAAACAGAAGGAAGAAGATGCTCACAGACTGTATCTATTTTTAATCCTTCAAATTCTTCTGCACCTCTTTGAGAGTGTTTCATTTAGCACTTCTCTGTGAGAGAAAATGATTTCTTTCTTACTAGTGTCAGAACAACCATGGACAAGGAATCTCCATGGAATAGAATATTGTTCAATTGAGAAATCAGATTCAGTGGCTCCCTATTTCCTTTGATAAATCACAAACTTCTTGGCTAGGTATTTAAAGCTTCACAATCTGGATCCCAGTTATCTTCCAGGCTGATTGCATGTTGCTACCCAGCTTTGTATAGCACTTAGCATATTGCCTACAACATATCAAGTACTTAATAAAGGCTTGTTTCTTTCCCCAGTCCTTTTGCTCCCTGCTTTTATGCATTCTATAGCACATGCCAATAGGCCCACTAGCTGCTCCTTCGTGATTTCTACATGACTAACCTCAACTTCTGGGTTGTGCTTAGGTTCACCTGTATGGCTGGGATGACCTCCCTCCTCACATCCCTCTTTTGGAGTCTTTCAGGCTTAACCACAAATACTCCCCTCTTCAAGAAACCTTTCCTAATTAGCCCAGTTAATATTCTCCACCTCAAAGTTGCTATGTGTTTATTTTGCATGTGTATCTATCTCTATCTAATTATATATGTTACTTAGTCTCCTTTCCACACTCATCCTCTCACCTCCCATGGAATATAAGCTCCTTGAGGGTAGGTACTACTGCTTTTGTCTTCATATGCCCAACACCTAACATATTGGCTGATTCCTAGTAGCCACTTAATAATATACTTGTTGCATTGAATTGGACTGAATGGAATAGAATGGAATATTCCTACTACTCATTTATGCCAGAAATAGAGGATGACATTGTTTGCTGTGGTTGGGTCATTTTTCATTTATGTCCAACTCTTCAAGACCCCTTTTGGGGGTTTTCTTGGCAAAAATACTGGAATGCTTTGCCATTTCCTTCTCTAGTTCAATTTACAGATGAGGAAACTGAGGCAAACAAGGTTAAGTGATTTGTCCAAGGTTCCAGCTTGTATGTGTCTGAGGCCAGATTTGAACTCAGGTCCTCCTTATTCAAGGGCTGGAGTTCTATACACTGCATTCTATACACAGCTCTACACACTGTACCACCTAGCTGCCCATGGATGACAATTTAGAAGATTACTTAAGTCTAGCTTAGCTAGAAATGGAATGAGTAAATGGGTAGAATAAGTAGTATTTCAGTGTTCCTGTTAGTGACCATTTTAATACCCCCATTGTTAACCTCTTTAATCCCATATGTTAAATTCTACTTTACCTAAGCCATAGGTAGAGATAATCACTCCTCAGATCTTATTAACACTCAGAACTGTTCCATTTTGATGAAGATAGCAGCATGAACTTTCTAGTTTTCAAGGGATAAAAATTCAGTGTGATCCTGGACTTCTCCTTTTTCTCACCCCTTAAATTTAATCAGATACTGAATACTGTTGATTGTGCTAGCAAAGTGGCTTTGCCATAACCTTTCAAAATATTTGGTTTCCTTCAAGATTTAGCTCAAACATCATCTTCTATATTACGCCTTTCCAGATACCCCTAGCTAATAGTTCTACCCCCTCCTACCCATAACACTCCATACAATGACCTTGTATTTCTTTTATTTTGTGTATACACACACACATACATACACACGCTATTTTCCTGATAGAATGTAACTGTCTGTACCCCCACAGAACCAGATACAAATGTATGTTGATTGATTCTCTAAGATATAGATGAATATTCAATGTATACAAAGTGAATACAAAGGAATGGGAGGGTAGGGAGGAATGGAGAGAGGATCAGAAAGGCCTTGTATGGATACGGCACTTGAGCTGAGCTTTGAGGTTAACTAGAGATTCCATGAGGTAGACGTGAGAAGGGAGAGCACTCAAACGTTGGGTGAATAGACTATGCAAATAAATGGAGGTGGGAGGTTGGAAGCCATATATAAGGAAGCAAGATGGCCAGCTTGGCTACAGTGTAGAATGAGCAAAGTGAAATGAGACTTTAAGGAAGGTTGGGGCCAAATTATAGAGGATTTAAATACCAGACAGATGAGTTTGTATTTTATCCTAGAGGCAACGCAGAGCACTGAAGTTTCTTAAATGAACAAATTTTATCTATACATATGCAGACACACACACACCACACACACACACACGTGTGTATATATGTGCACATATATGCATATACGTGCACATATATGGTATGTGTATATATGTGTATATGTACATACACATATACATACATATCACGCTTTATACAAAGCACCTTGCTGGTCAGTAGGGCTACAAAGAGAAAAGCAAGACAGTTCTCAAGAAGCTTGTTTTCCTACATGGGGAGACAATACATACGGGAGGCTGAGTTTTCAATTGCAAGCTAAACACAAAGACCCGTGGTTCTTTGGGTACAGTAGTGAAATAAATGGTAAAGCTTCTTATTTTTTATGTTATTTTCACTTTTAAATAGTAACTGTTTCTGACATTGAAGCATTTGGTAAATGCCTTTGACGGCAGTAATTTCTTTTTCTAGGTCCCCAGTAGCTGTGGCTGTTGTAAGAGCAGGAATTTTTAAACCTATTTATTTAGTATCTATTTTTCCCTAATTACATGTAAAAACAATTTTTGACTTTTTTTTAATTTTGACTTCCAAAATCTCTTCCTCCCTTCCTTCCTCCCTCATTGAGAGAGTAAGCAATGTGATATAGGTTATACATGTGCAGTCATATAAAAAGTATTTCCATATTAATCAAGTGGCAACAGAAAACAAAGACTCCCCCCAAAGAAGAAAGAAAGAAAGCAAGAAACATATTTTTAAAGATTATGCTTTAATCTGCATTCAGACTTTATCAGTTCTTTCTCTGGAAATGGATAGTATTTTTCATCAGAAGTCCTTCAGAATTGTCTTGGATCATTGATTGAAGAGAATAGCCAAGGCTTTCACAGTTGATCTTCATATAATATTGCTGTTGCCATGTAGTGTTCTCCTGGTTTTTCTCACTACATTCTGCATCAGTTCATGTAAGTCATTCCAGGTTTTTCTAAAAGTATCCTGCTTGTCAAGGCAAAGATTTAATAACCTGCAAAAAAATATGGCAGGTAGTGTGTGCACAAGGGTTGATTCCCTTCATAATGGTTGTGTGAGTTGAGCAGGAAATAGGACTGCTGGTGGTGTTAGAGGCATGTACAGGGAAGAATGATGTCACTATTCACAGGGTCTTGGGCTCAAGGATGTCTCCATTCAGGTCTGAAGGAAGGTGATAGCTGTAGCCTGGCTCAGCTAGAAACCTGGCACAAGTCTCTCATCCCTCCCTCAGGGTGCTTTTCTATTTCATTTAAGGTGGCCTGTCTACCCTCTGAGGGGCAGTTGGTAGAGCTTATAGACTCCTTTTCCACAAGGGTTGAGATCTTGGATAAAAGCTGCAAATGTTAGCCTGTCACTAAAACTAGTACCTTGGTGGAGACTGATATTCCCTGGACTCTTGGATTTTCCTATCTTTCAACAGCAGTTGATCCGTGGTTATTTGAGCAAAAGAATAATATGACCAATTGGTGCTTTAGGAAAAGCACTTTGGGAAAAGCATGGGTGATTTGGAAATGGGAGATCTGGAGCCAGGCAGGTCAGTACGAAGCTATGCTATCAGTCTGACTGAGAAGTCATGAGGAATGCTGGTTATATGAGTGTACAGAAGTGGGCAGATGTAAGAGATAGTGTGGAGATATAATCAATAAGATTTGGCAATTGATTGGGTGTGGAAGTGGTGAAGGAATACGAAGAGCTGAAGGTGACAATATCCTTGGTGACTGGAAGGATAGCGATGCCTTTGGCAGAAATAGAGAAGTAAAGAAGAGGTCTGAGATTAGGCCCCCCAAAATGAATTGCTTTAGGCTCGATCATATGTGATTTGATTTATATTGCAAAGAATAGGAAGATTAGGAAATAGGGAATAACTACCTAAATTATAAATAATTATATATCATTTTTTAACAGAAGGATATTAGAAACATTATACATAAAGGAAATGATGCTTGAGGGAGATTAATCTAACAGTGGACTGAAGGTAGATTGCATAGGGGACTGACTAGTACCAGGAGGCCTTTGAAAAGTTTAATTAGTTAACCCAGTTGTGAAATCTGACAGTTTGGACCAGATTGGTGCCAGTGGAAATTAAACAAAGGAACAAACAAATAAAACTTTAAAGAAATAATTCAAATGGAGAAATGACAAGCCGTGCTTACTTAGTAAAGAATGAAGGGTATTGGAAGTGTCCATTAGACAGTACAGGTGACAGAGTCAACAAGAAACATAGATTCCCCCCTCCCTCTTCCTGTTCCTTTCATTTTATTCTTTCCTTCCTTTATCCTTCCTTCCTTCTTTCTTTCTTTTTTCTATTTTCTTTCTCCCTTTTTCCCACTCTTTCTCTTTCTCTGTTCTTTAATTCAATCAAAGCATTATTATGACAATGCATCCTGTGCACAAGTTAAATAATTCCTATGTGCTTCAGGTTTCCCATTTGTAAAGCAAGGGTAACAATATCAGTCTTTCTGCCTTTCCCATAGAAGTAAATCATACAAAGTAAGTAAACAGAATTCTTCTGCTACCTAAGCCACTGCCATGGAATAAATAAATGCTTTTGGAATATGCATGAGAAAAATTCTTGAAACTCTGAAGCAGTAACTTCAGAGTAATGAGGTGATCCTGACTTCTTGAAACTGGGCCAGAAGAGTGAGAGCTAGCTCAGATAGGTTTTACCAAGCCAGCAATACTTTAAGTACAAGGCTGGGTGATGGTTTGTCTGTTGTTTTAGGATAAGCCTGGCTGAAAAGTGGCTACCAGCTGCCAAATTGTTCAGGAACAGAAGCTAAGAAAATGCAGATGAGTTGTATTTGGTATTCCCAGGCCTAGGAAGTCATTGATTTTTCAAATTTTCAGAGCATTAATATCATGAACATACGAAATCATAGCATGTCTAATTTTCATTCTTCTTATAGTCCACAGTATGAAATTTTGTATGATAGAGAGCTACATTGAAAGACAAAAGTGACCTGTGTTCTTATGCCACCTCTGATACTCAGGAGACTATAGTAGTCACTTAATCTCCCTGAGATGTAGTTTCCCCATTTGAAAGATGGGGGAGAGGGGGTAATACTGGTCTCAGTCACTTAAGCTCACAACTTCAATGACATTCTCAACTCCTCTTTTGTACTCACTCTATATATTCAGTCTAGGGGCAACTAAGTAGTGCAGTGGATAGAGCACCAGTGCAGGAGTCAGGAGGACCTGAGTTCAAATCTCACCTCAGACACTTGACATTCACTAGCTGTCATTTGGGCAAGTCACTTAACCCCAAATGCCTCATCCTGGGTCATCTCCAGTCATCCTGATGAATGTCTGGTCACTGGATTAAGATGGCTCTGGAGGAGAAGTGAGGCTGGTGACCTGCACAGCCCTCCCTCACTCAAAACAAAGTCAAGTGCAAGTCATGTCATTATTTCTCTGATGGCAAGGTCTTCTTTGGCAACAAAGGAGGAACTCGCCACAACATGTTCAGTCTGTTGCCATGTACTGTTTCTACTGTTAAAGCATCTCTTGTATGAGCTGCCTTCTACACTCACACAGGGGCTACTCTAGTGCAGTCCCTCTCCACCTCTCCTCAGGACTATGGCCATAGCTTTCTAGTTGGCCTCCCTGTTTCGTCTCTCCTCTCTAAAATCCATCCTTCATTCAGTAGCCAAAGTAATTTTCCTAAAGCATCAAAGATCTGATGTCAAAGCATTTCTTCTATTATCACTCAATAAATCCCTCCCTGTTACCTCCAGGTATATAGCATGAATGCGAGCATAAACATATAACCCACAGGTATGTGTACACATGTGTTTATATATACATATATGTGTGTGTACATGCACACATACATATACAGTAACTACTCTGGCTCCCACTGCCTAGATGTCAGGTACCTTATATTCCACCCTTCCTCCTGAGTTCTTTGGACCCCTCAAAACAATGTTTTATGGGGATATCTGACTTCTGCCTTTGGCTCAAAACTGACTTTTCCTTAATTTAGGGGTCTCCAGCACCCCAATTCCATTTAACTACTTAACAGTCAGACTCGATTTACAAAGAAATATTTTCTTCAAAAGAATAAAAAGGACATTCTCTCCAATGTTTGGGTGGCATAATCTTCCACATTCCACCATTGTCTCTGGTGAGAGGAAGGGTATTAGGTTTACCAAACCACTCAGTTCCCACATAGAATGGTCCTACCAAATTCTAAGTTGAAAGTCCTCCTTGACTTGACAGAACTCTGACTTTTCAGGGTTATCCAGCCTGAAATAGTGCTTCCAAGGTGGCTGTGGCTCAAACTCTCAGATCTGGGAAATTCATTGTCTATGCCTCAAACTGAAAAGAAGAAATAAAATAGACCAAAACCCCAAATCAATTTTTAGGAACACAGGGCCCAAAAAGGACAGGAGAAAGCGAGTTTTTCCCCAACACCCAGCTTAGTACACAGTTCCTAAGCTTCAGGTGAACAGCATTTTCTTTCCCCTGGATATTTCTGAGTTAGAAACTCTCCCAGTCTGGTAGTTTTAAAGATGAAGCTTGCTATGATGTCTCATCCAATGGTCAGAGGCTACTCTCACCAACGTACTGAGAGGAACACAATATGTCTTCTCTAAGAAGCAGATACTTGTCATCTCCCACATAAATGTGCGTAAAAGCTCCATTGCATATAAAATCATCCATTTGGCATTTAAAATCCTTTATAACCTATCCTTTTCCTACCTTTCCAATCTTCTTACACTTTATTGCCTTGAACATACTCTATAATTAAGAAATACTATCCACTTGCTGTTCCTGGAATATGACACTCCACAATTCTCGAGCGTATAATATTCTACTTCCCCTCCACTACCTCTTGGCTTCCTTTAATTCTCAACTTAAATCCCATTGATATCCACCACATGTCTTATATGTACAGTTATTTGTATATTGTCTTCCTCATTAGAATTTGAGTTTCTTGCCTTTCTTTCTATGCCTAGTACTTAGCACAATGTCCGACACATGTTGTTATTAGGTTGTTTGTCAGTCATATCTGACTCTTTGTGATCCCTTTTGGAATTTTCTTGGCAAAGATATTGGACTGCTTTGCCATTTCCTTCTTCAGCTCATTTTACAAATGAGGAGCAGAGATAGAGTGAAGTGGCTTGCCCAGGGTCACCTAGCTAATAAATATCTGAGGCCAGACAGGAACTCAGAAAGATGAGTATTCTTGACTCCACACCCAGTGCTCTATCCACTGCACCACGTACCTGCCCATGACTCATGCATAGTAAGGGTTTAATAAATGCTTGTTGACTACATTTGAGGATGAGGTAACAAATTAGACAATATATTTAAAATGATATATGAAATCAGTTTTTGACTATCCAATGACTATGTAGTTATGAGTAAACATTGATGCTAGTTATTTATCCGTCCAACAAATATTGTCTAATTATTCAGCAAGCAACTAGAAGAGGCACCTTAAGAACCTTTTTTTTTTAAGATGGAGCTTATAGAGTTCAAGTAAATTGGTTCAAGTTAATCTCCCATATTATTGCCTCTTGAAAGCAAACAGCCTGTTTATTATTATTATACCTATAGCTTTAATGGACTAATTAATTAATTAATTAATTAAGTCCTGTAGAAACCACCTGTTTTCAATAAAGGTAAAGCTAAGAGGAATAATTGTCTTTGAAAGCTGCCTTTTGTGAGCTCTCAGTTTTTCAGTCTTAGGAGGCAACTGGGAGGACTTCAAAGCACATACCTGAAATATTTTGCATGTACTGTGAACCAATGCAATAATCTAGTAAATGATTCTAAATAAAACTCTACCCAAATTACATGAAGACCCGTTATGTGAGATGGACTATTTCCATAAAATTCGATGAAATCATCGTTGATCAACTAACAGTGAGAAATAGCCTAGGACTCAGGGGAGGGGAACCAGCAGCCTTGAGGCCACATATGACCCTCTAGGACCTTGAGTGTGGCCATTTGTATGCAAATTTCCTAAAACAAACCCTTTTATTAAGTCAAAGAATTGCATTTGAGAATTTAGAAGACCACACGTGGCCTCAAGGTCACAGGTTCCCTACCCCTGGGCTAGGTAATTGCCAAAGGTATGAGAATAAACTATATCAGAATTATTTTTGTTGTCAAATCAATAATGCATTTCAATTCAACAATCATTCATGAAGCACCTGCTCTGTCCATGGTTCAAGGTTAAAGAGTAGGACTACAAAGACAAAAATGAAACCATTCCTACTTCAGAGAACTTATGCTCTACTGACAGAAGAGAGGGTTTGCAAAGAAAAGTCAATAAAAATATATATGTTTATTAAAAAGAACAGTCTAAAGGAGGAAGGAATGTTAATGGCTCCAAGAGGTATCAGAAAAGATCTTACATGAGTAGTTGCACATGAGTTCTATGTTGAATGAAGGTATGGATTCTATGAGGCGGCAATAAGGAAGGTATACATTCCAGATGTGCATGAGCACCTGTGCAAAGCCAGGGAGGTGTGAGAAGAAATTTCATATAAAGAAATAGCTAGCAGGCTAGCTTGGCTGAAACAGAAGGTAATCAGATGGAGTAATATAAAAATGACTGAAAAGACATATGGGACCCAGACTGTGGAGTACCTGAGGATTTTGGAATAAATTTCTATTTAATCTTAGGAGAACTATGACAACCCAGAAGGAAACAGACTTTACCAAAAAGTAAAGGACCTTTTAGAAGAAGTGGGTAACTAAAAATTATTATACAACTTGAAAACACTTTCTTAATGTAGTTAGCCTTTTTCCAGGATTGAATGTAACACCTTAAAGGGTCTACTCAATGGCTATGCATATTTTAATTAATTTCTAGTCTATACTATAAATTATGTTTTTGAAAAAGAGAAGATAATGATATGTTATAATTACAAAGCAATTTACCAAATGATGGTATTTTCCTAATTCATTCAGTATAAATGTAGATATTTATCACTACATACGGATTTTAGAATACAAGGTCATGGAGATGAAAAGATGGCAATGCAGAAAAAGCAACCAAAATAAATTTGCCATACTCCCTTACATACTAATTACGAATTCCCCTCCCCCGCAATGAAAATATCTCCAAATTTACTATAGATTCTAAAGACCCTTCCTTCCTCATGACTGAAAAGACAAAAAATATTTCCCTTCCTTCTTAACTTTCAGTTTGGTTGCAATCAGAAAGCCACAGAATTTAAGTGATGAAAAGGACTTAAATGGCCATATAGTCCAACCCATAACTGCAAAAGAGTCTTCCCTACAACATATGTTTGTTGTTTGCTTTTCATTCTCTAAGAGGAACAATGACAAAAGAAGGGTGATGCCTTGAGTTGCAAGTGAATTGGATTTAGGTGAGGTAGAGCTGTGCAATGTCATCAGCCTCACTCTTCTCCAGAGTCCAGTGCCAACATACAGGTCAGAATAACTGTCACTGGCCTACAAACTGCATACAGGGGGAAGCTTTGATCTTTTTTTTAAGCTAAGGTCTTTCCCAGGCCTCAGCTTGTCTGAGGCAGTACCCATTCAGTAATTAAAGGATAAATTAACTATGAACATATGAAGAAAGACACTATCTGCATCCAGAGAAAGAACTGATAAATTGAAGAATGTATAATTTTACATACACACACACACACACACACACACACACATACACACACACACACACCTATTTGTGTCTCATCTTGGTGATAGAAGGGGAGAAGGAAAAATAAAGTTATATAATAATTTTGTTGTATATTTGAAAGGAATATCAAGTTATAAAAGCAGATTTGTAGTTTCATGTACAATCATCTTTTTATTATATTCGTTTATGAAAGTACATGCTTTATTCCATTAATTAAAAATAAAATAAAAATATATTGATAGGAAAAAAGGGGAAAAAAAGGAACTTCTGTGAGGCCAATCCCACTCCCTTTGAGGCACCTCGTTCCAAAATCTTTGTATTACTTATGGATACTGCTTTGGTAAGATTAAGTAATAGGAAGTTTTTCCTTCCATCCAAGTAAAATGTGCAATTTTGAAGTTTCCATTCACAGCTCTTAACTCTACCTTCTGGTGACAGTTTTTTTTTTTTTTTTTTAGTCAACAGCCCTTTAAATACATATTCTCCCTAAGACTTTTCTTCTTCAGGTAATCTCTTCCTTCAATTGATCCTCAAATTGTATGAAACTGATTACTTTGGTATGTTAGTGGACCTGCTCTGATCTACATATGACCCAGAAGTGAGCATAATACTTTAGATGGGCTCCGACCAGGGTACAGTATAACAGAAACATAGTTATCACAGCCAGCTGCCAAGCCACTGGTTTAAGCGCTGACAGTGAAATTTTCAGTATGAACGTTTTCACCTCACTGATTGACAAGCTACCAATCTAACCTTGATTTATTATTTTGTTGAATGTTTATCCCTAGAAAATGATGGAGAAAATATTAGTAGTGAAACTTAAACTCAGAATAATATCTTTTCTACATTTTTTTTCTCAGAGAGCCCATTGCTAAACATTTACCATCACTGTTCCTAGCTCTTGAGACAATATCTCTCTTAAAGCAGTCCAATAGCTTTCTTAAGTGTCATTGGAACACAAAGAGGCAAAAATCAAGTGCTCCTAAATATACATTCAAATAACTAATCAACAATCATCTTTATCCTCTGAAATTCTATTTCATTTAAGGAGTCTGTGGTGCCTTAGGAAAGTTAGAGAAATAACACAGTATTAAAGTAATATAAACTGTAGTCCTGGATATAGATGCATTCAATTCTGTAATCAGAAATGGATCTGGAAGTAATACTCTGCAATTCCAAAGTCCATTGTCTACAACAATTAGGACCATGCTGTTTACCCTTTGTCAGAGGTAGACTTAGTTAAGGTTCAGGTTTTTTTTTTTTTTTTTTAACAAAATAAGACACTTGTAAGTCATTGAACAGTTAACAAGAAATAGGTCTATTTGGCCCTAATCACAAATACATCCAAATGTCAAGGATAGAGTGGCACTTATTCAGAGCTTTTGTAGACCAGGCTTCTCTCTCTTTCCTGTAGAAATGTGTCTTGCCACTGAAGGTACTTGAGAAATAGTATGATGATTCACTGTGGTGATCTCAGGCACCTAACTGAGTTAAACCTAACTGAGTTAAACCTAATTGAATGGTACTTTTAAAAATTCCCTAAGATCAAGAAGCTACAGTAGGGAAACAGGGGTCAATCAGACCACAGGACTGCCTTATCTCCTTATTGGAAAAACTGATCCTTGTCACAGTATGGAAAAAGAAAGTATAGACCTACTCCATGGAGTGAGGTAAATGGGAGGAAACAGGCTTGAACAAAATTCATGTTGTGAGAAACACTGATAGATACTATACCCTATTATTTAATACATACATCCTTATTGTTTAAAAATGTATATCACTTTCTAGGGGGAAAAAAGTTTAACAAAGTAATTTTAATTTATAATGAATTTCAGCTTGGTTTAATGAAAAGATCTCTAGAATAAGTTTCAGAAAACCTGACCTTTAATTAAAGCTCGGTCACCAACTTGCCAAGCATCCTTGTCAAATGTCTTTGGGACTCTTGTTTCTTATCGGAAACTCTTCTTCAAGTTGCTGTTCACATTAATATGTGAACAGGAAGTGAAGGAGGAAAGAAATTATGAATATGATAAAATAGAAAGCTAATCTAGAGTCAAGAAGACCTGAGTTCAAATCTTGCATCTCACATAGACTGACTGTTTGACATTAGGCAAGTCACAACCTCTCAGTGTTCTAGCGACACTCCATTCCTCTAACTTGTTAAGAAAGTGGAAACTCATAATTGTAGAAACTTCCTTATCTAGAACTTCCCTAAACATATGGAAATGCAGATCCGGTGCTATGTCCCAATCAGGAAGTATCTGTCAAACCTCTACTATGAGTACAATTTAGTATAAAAATATAAAATGATGCTAAAATTCAGTTCTGGCCTTAAACTAATGAGTTTTGTGCTAACATAAGATGTTTGGAAATTACTCAAATCCTTCCATGCTATTTATATTGATTTCCTTGTTTAGGGGTGCTGCTTAGGTATTTCTCACAAATGTAAATGGTGCTTTTGAATTTGGCTGGGAAGAGCAAGACAAATACATAGTGATATTTGGGCATCTTTTACTCATTGGTTAGAGAGGCAAGCCAGACAAATGACTTCCGGGATACAGCCATGATCAATTAGCTTAAAACAAACATGTCCATGGAGTAGCATTATGTGATTGTTAGAGTTTTCTAATGACTCAAGATTCCTGATGCAATATGAATTACCCTGTGTGAAAATATTACATCTTTGAATATTTGGGAGCATATTTTTCTCAAGACAATGAACTCCAGGGAAGAAGTTTGCACCACAGCATTCACTGCAGCTATCATTCCAATTAAAACTGATTACCTTCCAGAAAATCTAATACAACACAGAATTTATTGTTTCATTTATATGTGTCACATATTTAAAAAAAAATCCAATGTATTGATCCTGAACAGAAAGCATTATGAAACCTAAACCTAATAAATAGGATGTCTGACTTTGGGATTATAACTTGAAAAGTTTAAAACCAATTAAAATGCCTGTCAAAAAGAGTCTGAATTATTTTTTAAAGTTTTCATAAAGTCCTCATAGATAAAGAACAGTGAAAAAAGAAGTAGAATCCCCTTTGAATAGTGTTAAAAGTCAGGAAATCAAGGAGATATTAAATATATTTTATATTCTATCATCTATAATACTTGCTAAAATTAGGAATAGAGACCTGGGAAAGAGTTACAGAAATAAAATAAGATGACCCCAAAATGTGTTGTAAAATGTTGAAAGCTATTAAAATAGACAAGTCAGTAGAGTAAATATCTCTAAAACCACTACTAAAAGAGATTAGAGAAATATAACAAATGTTTTCATAAGTACCAAATTCCTAAGATCCAAAAGCAGACAATGTGTGATCCAAGGGAACCCCACCTGTAATATACACACACACACCCCTTTTTATACAAATTGCAATTAAAAAAATAAAGATGAAGTTAATCTTTTGCCAGTTTCTAGTGAATGTCTAAATTAGTTAGTCATAGGTAACGTGTTAATCAGTTAATTATAACTAGTCTGTAAATTTCCTTCAATAATGAAACATGGGTTCTGATTCTAAAGAATTGGCTTCCTTGGTCAGATCAGAAATTCACTCTCTTTAGGCCAAAAGTCTTTAATGAACAGAGATGCCTGTTGAATATTCCAAATGTACAAATAATTGAAAGAAATGGGCAATTCCATCTAGACATAATATGTTGACATCTGTAAATGAACAAATTTAATTATCAAAGATAAACGAGCCTCTTATAATATGGTCAGGATCTTTTTTGTTAAATGCCCTCCTTGTGGGCTAGAACTCTGTTTGGAACCTTCCTTGTATTCGTAGCACTTAGAATCATGGCTATTGCTTACTAAGCACTTACTAAATGCCTATTGGCTGACTCATGACTTTACAATGATGGAGAATTTTAACACTCAGATATCTATTGAAGATCTGGTATTGAAAGGTACATTACTTTTTTTAAGTAAGTCACTATTTTTAAATGTAAAAGATACATTAAATAATTTGGGCAATATTTTCTTAAGATTTGGTACTTAATTTTTTAAAAAATCATTGATTAAGGACTTAAATGTGGAAGAAAATTTTGTAGATACACAAACAATTTGAATTCCTAAAGAAGAGAAAATATTCTGTAATATGGAAGAGATCGGTAATCAAAATCAAGAAAACAAAATCCCATATAACAAGAAGAAACTGTAAGTAACAAAGGAATGCAGAAATATTCCAGAGCTTTTTAAATGTGATTCAGCACCCGGGCAACAGCTATGGAGAGTAAAAATGGTGATCATATCACAGCATGCCATGCTGTACCATGTCATTTTACATGGTACCATTCATATGTCAGAAAAAGAGGATGATTGACAAGATGCCCAAATAAGTAATCCCCAAATTGTTAATAAATACATAGAGCAATTTTAAAAATCACAACAGGAAAGTTATTGTCTGGATACTAAAAAACAATATGGTTGATTAGGGCCAAGTTCGAAAAGGTAGAATAAGAGATAACTAAAATAAAATATAACAAGAAAATATATTTTAAAACATAAGGAAAACAAAAAAAAATCTTATTTCTCTCTCTACCTCCATGAAAAGCCAGATGGGATGGGAAGGGGAGGGGATGTCTAGAGGCAGGTTGGGAAAGAAAATTGTTAACAGATGACTCCCTCGTTCCAAAAAAGCTAAATTACAACTACCTATTAGAATAAGTAGACCACATTGCAGGAGAGTTAGTTCAACAATAAGTATTTATTTAGCACTTACCATGCGCAGACATTGGGCTAAGTAAGGGCAAGGGAAAGAAAATAAGGCAAAAGACAATCCCTGTCCTCCAGGGCTCACAGTCTAATCTGGGGGTAAGGGAGGAGAATTCTTGTTAGGATAGCATTGTTCTCATTTTGGGTCTTTGTAGTTTATAAGGGACATAAAGAATCTTTAAAGCAGAAGTTTTTAATCTTCAGTACATGGACTTTTAAAAAATATTTTCATAACTATTTCAATATAATTTCTTTCCTTGAAAATCCTGTGTATTGGAGATAGCTGAGTTGTCATCAAGTCTCCCTAAAGCCTTTGCTCTCCCTCTTCCCTTGAGCCATCCTAGGGTAATCAGTTAAAATGGTGAAGTACTCTCTTGATCCAGAGAACCCCACAAAATCATGCAAGTCAAGGAGTTCAAATCTCCGATGTTACTTCAAGAACACCCATGAAACAGCCCAACCTATCAAGGGCATGCATATCCAAAAAGCTACCAAGTATTTGAAAGATGTCACATTGAAGAAACAATGTATTCCCTTCCGTCAGTATAATGGTGGAGCTGGCAGGTTTGCCCAGGCTAAGCAATGGGGTTGGACACAGGGTCGTTGGCCCAAAAAGAGTGCTGAATTCTTGCTGCATGTGCTTAAAAATGCAGAGAGTAACGCAGAACTGAAGGGTTTGGATGTGAATTCTCTTGTCATTGAGCATATCCAGGTTAACAAGGCTCCCAAAAAGGGATGGCTTGCTTACAGGGCTCATGGTCAAATCAACCTACACATGAGTTTTCCTTCCCATGTTGAGATAGTACTTACTGAAAAGGAACAAATAGCTTCTAAACCAGAAGAGGCAGTTGCTCAAAAGAAAAAGATATCCCAGAAGAAACTGAAGAAACAGAAACTTACAGCATGGGAGTAAATAAAACATTAAAATGCAAATAAAAGTGAAATGAAAAAAAAAAAGAAAATCCTATGTATTTTATTTTGTCCATTTATAAATACAATTTTGAAGAGGCCATAGATTTCACCAGACTTCCTAGGGAGACCATGACACATGAAAGGTTAGCTGCAAAGAAATGGCGAAGGATTTTAGAAGAGGTCCTATAATTGTTAATGTAAAGATGAAGAGTGAAAGGTAGGTCAGTTAAATGAAGAAATGCAAAAGGGGACAGATGTCACTTAATTTGAAGAGAAGCAAGCTAAAATCCCATTTAAAAATTGATGTCAAGTATGAAAAGGATCTTGTTTTCATCTCCATCTCCTCTTAACATGGAATAAAATAGGTTTAAATTTCAGCAAGACTATTTAATTAGATGAAAGGAAGAATTCTTCACCATGCAAACCAATAAATCTAAAGTCAGACCATCAAAAGTCGGATGATTTATATCTTTGGAGATCTGTAAAACGCTATAATATCACTGTCTTGGGTGGCATGTTTCTTGCTTTCACTTTACAGCTTTTGGTCAGTTCATGAGGTTGTTTATTTCTCCTTAGTCCTATTCCTGCAATTTAGACAAGCTGCCAGGGCAATGACCTCATGAACCAAAACAGATTAATGGATAATAAGACTAGGAAAATTTAAGTTTTCCAATAACATTTTCACATCAGAGCAGAGTTATATGCAATGGTATAGTGGAGCTGGAAGGAATCTTAAATATCATCTAGTTAAGTCTGCTCACTTTATAGACGTCAGAAAGCAGAGTCCCTAAGAACTTAGTACTCAGGCTGTAGAATTAGGCAGACAACCCCAGGGAAGGAACACTTAGTTGTCTTACAACTAAGTAGTAGGCTATATTATAAGCTAACATTTCGTTTTTTGAGTGTGTGTTCATACATTGCTATTTTCAGATAGAACAAAAAATATGGTACAATTGTGTGTTTGTCCTTTGTTGCTGAAGAAAGCCATACCATCAGAGAATGATGACATGACTTGCACTTGACTTCTTTTTGAGTGAGTGAGGGCTGTGCAGGTCTCCAGCCTCACTTCTCCTCCAGAGTTATCTGAATCCAGTGACCAGATATTCATCAGGATGACTGAAGATGACCCAGGATGAGGCAATTGGGGTTAAGTGACTTGCCCAAGTTCACACAACTAGTGAGTGTCAAGTGTCTGAGGTGAGATCTGAAATCAGGTCCTCCTGACTCCTGTAGTGGTGCTCTATCAACTGAACCACCTATAATTAAGTTGCAGGCGAAAGAAGGGAGAGAAAGCAAGGACACGCATCCTAACTATATGAGAACTTCCTTGGAATGGTATACTTAAATAGAAGGGATGAAGTTTTCCCTTGGCATTTGGAGATGAGGGAAAAGGAAAAGAAATATATAGAGACAGAGGGAGACAGAAACAAAGACAGAGAGATCCACCCACAGAGGGAGATAGAGACAGAGACAGAGAGACAAAGAAAGACAGAGACAGGGACAGGACAGGCAGGCATGAGAGTTGTACATGCCAGAATAGTGAGTATTTGGGTATTCCTGAACAGTTTTCCCATTGTGTGCATTAGCATGTTTCTTTTGTTTGGTAATTATAAATTGGGGGAGGGGAGGTGTTCTTGTATACCTGCTAGCCTGAGGTCAAAGTTCTCATTATACTACTAGTAATGTATTAGGACTTCATGCAGGATCAGGAAAGCTTTCAAGATCACTAGTACCTTTTACCCTTTACCCCTTTTTTTCTATCCCCCCACTCACCACCTCATCCCATCAGTATGATTTATAAGTGCTTAAAAATCAGAGAGGAAGATGGTAAGGTAATATAACTTGACAAATATTACATAACTGTCTAGTGTCAATCTATTTTTTTAGTGAAAAATATTGGTGTTTTAAAGATAGTACCAGATTGCCTATTGAAAATGGGTCTGATAATATAACTAAATATGAAATAATAGCACATAGAGAATTTTATGTATTTATATTCAATCAAGGATTCTAAAAGCCTAAATTAAATATAAACATTCTTTACTTTTAGTTGTTAAAATAATAGAATAAAACTTCATTGTAATGTAGTAGAAATATAAACATTATAATCATAAGAAAAAGATGTTCACCAGATTAATAAAGATCTGAATAAAAATAGGTGTCTTGTGACACATACCTTGTCTACCTGAAGCAGTAGTAGGGAAAAGAAAAAAAAAAAAAAGAAAGGAAAAACCTATTATCTCCTGGAAACTTACTATTAGAACTAAGTTAGAAAATGTCATTAGAACATGCAAGGTGATGATCCCTGGAGGGCATAGAATATTACTGAATCCTAAAAATTGACTTAGTGAGACTAATGATGTACTCACCAAAATTAAATTGATTTCTTAACCTTTGGCTTGAGGCCTCTAAATGAGGGCTGGGAATGTTAGAAAGTGGTGGGGGAAGGGCTTATGTTCAGACCAATAGAGTAGTAACTCCATTTTATAGGATAGGAAACTGAGTCTCAGAGGTATTAACTACTTTGACAAAAGATTCATAGCTAAGAAGTCAATGAGCTACTAAAAACCTCTTGACTTCCTTTGTTTTTCCCACTAAACCACGGGCAGCACAGATCAGAGAAAAAACGGGCAGCTTCATCCTGGTTACTTTTCCATTTTTCTCTAGGTATAGCTGCAATTTTTTCGGGGGGACAGTGGGTACAGTGCCTTATTCTTGCTATTCTTTGCCCTTCATTCTTGGAGAGGACCAATGACGTCAGGATGGTGATGTCTTAACTTGTAAGTGAATTGGATTTAAGTGAGGCAGAACTGTGCATGGTCACCAGCCTCACTCTCTCCTCCAGAGACACCTGGGTCCAAACATATTTAGTGGGCATATCATTTAATTTTGTTGGCCTCAGTTTCCTTCTCTGTAACATGAGCTGGAGAAGGAAATGGCAAATTACTCCACTATCTTTGCCAAGAAAACTCCAAACTGGAAAAAAAAAAAGACTCATTAAACAGTTGCAGTTAAGAAGCAGCATACTATACTGGGTAGAGATATGGTCTTAGAGTCAAGAACATTGAAGTTCAAGTTTTGTCTTTGTGGTATATATATATATATATATATATATATATATATATATATATATATATATATATATATATATAGAGAGAGAGAGAGAGAGAGAGAGAGAGAGAGAGAGAGAGAGAGAGAGAGAGAGAGAGAGAGAGAGAGAGTGTGACACTAAGCATATTGGTACACCTGTGAAATCTAAACATTCCTGAGCAATTGACCACCTGCTTTGGTTGAGGCAGTTGCTTCCCTTGGACTTCTCAGAACTAATGAAATCACAGGTCCAAATTCTTGCAATCTCCCTAATTGTCTTGATACTAGTATACAATAAAAACAAAAAAGAAAGCAACTTTATACGTATTTGCTATACCTCCATCATACTCTCCAAGATAAGGAAATAATTTGGATCATTGTTTTTATCCTTATAATTATTTTTTTATATGTCTGACTGGAACTTGAAAAGCAAAGCATTAAAATGTGGTTATAGCCATTGGGACTCTTTTTATACAAACAAAAATATAAGCAACATTAATTCTAGTTAAATTCCTTACATGATAGCTAGCATAAACAAATAATCATGAGATTTAAATTTTTTATACTTAAATATTCACTTTTAAGTTTGAAGTCAAATAATATCTTGTTTTCAGACTCATCCACAGAAACACCTATAGGCAGGCATTTGGTCAAATTTGCTAAAAAAAATTCAGTGGATCTATTATGTCACTGGTGTAATTATTCCCTCCAGCAATCAATATATTAATGCCCATTCATTCTGAGTCAATGTTATCAATACTGTTGCACTGTAACAGGATTTTTACCGAGCATGATGGGAGCTTTCCCTTACATTCTCTTTAAATGACGAAGACACTGTGAAACATGTGGGTTGTCAAACAGTTCTTACCATGAGACTCAATGAAACATTTCTTTGCTGTCATCCTTTACACAATATTTTCTGTTATTCCTTATTTGTAATGCATTTTAAACTGCTCACACTCACTCTGCACCTCTCTTTCCCTTTCGATTATCTTTGAACTCAACTCTTCAGTGACTGTCGTATTCCATGACAAGTAGACATTAAAAAAAAAAAAAGAAAATTTATGTAATAAAGATGGGCTTTTGTGGAGATGCTGTGAGTAGTTGATAAAAAAAAAAAGTAAAAGCCTTAACAGTTTGGCAAAGGAAATCAAGCTTGCTCTTGACCTCTTTCTGTTCAAAGTGGGGCCCAGATCAATGTCTCTATTTCATCTTTGACATACATACACACATATAGGAGCTCTGTAAGTTGTGTATCCAATAGCATAACATATAATGAACAATAGGTACTCTTCATCCACTTTGTTTTTCCTGTATAATAGTTTAGTGCAGATTCCTTCGAGTAATAATACATCTCATTTATGGGGTTCTTCAATTACTAAAGTGCCATCTATGAACAGGAGCAAGTAGACAGTTTCATAATCTCTAAGGGAAGCCCTCATCAACCTGAACTTTGTTCTGAATTTCCTCCATGACAGTGACAAATATTGTTTAATAGCCACATAAAGTAACAAATATTTCTGTAGTACTTCATATTTTGAAAAAACCTCATCCATTATCTCATTTGATCTTGCAACAACCTCATGGAGATATTATCATCACCTTTTTATATAAACACAAAATTATCCCCCAAATAATCTCTGATTTAATTTCATCACTTTAATTCTACTTATTATTTAATTCTGTTGCCTTAATTAAATCCTCATTTAAAAAGGAAAAAAAAACGCTATGGTATTTAAGGATAATATAAATTCAAATGAAGAAAATCTTTTACTTGTTTTTACTGTAACTGTTAATCATCATTCTAACATGTACTTTCTTTTAGACAGGCACTTTACAATCCTTTACACTTTGAGGCTCTGGAGGATCTCCAATTGGGTTACATATGCTAGCCACTTCACCTTGTTTATACAAAGATTGAATCAGAGGCCATTAACAATTTGCCTAAATGTAAGCACCACAAACCATAACTAACTTAGAATAAATATATAAACATATTTTGCTCAAAATAATATAAATGTTCCAATGTTGACTGAAAGCTATAACATAATCCCTAAGGTTTCTATCACACACAAAGTGAATGATTCCTCCTGTTAGCATTTTACGTTTATGTAGCACTTTCTTAGGTTATCAAGAACTTTCTCCACAAAATCCCTGAATATAGGGCAAAGATTATCATTCTAGTTTCAAAGAACTGAGTTTCAGGGAGGAAACAGAGTCAACAAGAACTGACTTTCTCTGGGCCTCAGTTTCCTCACCTGTAAAATTAGGTAGCTGAACTTCTAACTCCAAATAGTACAGTTAGGTGCCTTGGTAGATAGAGCCCTGGGCCTGGAGTCTGAAAAATCTGAATTCAAATCTACCCTCAGACACTCACTAGCTATGTGATCCTGGGCAATTAATTTACCTCTATTTGCCTTAATCCCTAGAGAAGGAAATGGTGAACCATTCTCTAGTGTCATTTGTCTAGAAAACTCCATGGACAGTGTTGGCGTGCTGTGGGTCACAAAGAGTCTGACATGACAGTATAACTGAATAATAAAAATATGTTCCCAACAAAGTGAGAGATCCCTCCATGTATTCATCATATGCCTTCTTTCCTATCCATTTTCTCAAGTATGTATCCATCAGGAGATCTATTCAGTGAGCTAGTGTTCTTTCTTTATTTCTTTTCCTACTCTCACAAAATTAATAATTTAAGAGTCAAAACTTGAATCCCAGAACTTCTGCTCCTTGGCCCATTATATATAACTTTATGCCACCCTGTCTTTTTCTCTGATAGGCTCTGTTCGCTTACTAAAGAGAAAAATAAACAAAAATTGAACATATAATATGGCACAAAGCAAATTTATTGACTCAGCCCAATAGGAAAAGTGGGGAGAGTACTTTGCAATTTACTATTAAATATTGACATATAATATCCTTAAAGTTTTAGAAAATGTTAGAAAGTAACTTATTTATTGCTTATATCAATGACATGAATATCCAGGACACTGTGATAAAGGAAGGAAAAGTCATTTCTATAATTATTTGGAAGAAGTCAACATATGCCAAAGAAGATGCCTTGGATCTCTATAATGCCTACGGTAATGAATGTGGAAAACAGAGTATTTCAGACAAGGCTAGAAACCATCGTTGAAATTTTTCATAGTTAAGCTACAAAACAAAAAAGAGAAAGAAGAAGAAATATGCAGAAAAATGGTTACAGGAAAAAATATTAAGATGTGAAAAAAACATACTAATTCCTTTTTTTTTTTTACAATGTAAATGATTTGTTTAGAAAGTACGTTTGGAAATCTTTAAAAGTAGGCAGTTGAAATAATCATGAAATGTAGGAAAACAAAAAAAAATGAAATGTCAAAATGTGAAGAATATTATTATCATTTGAAGTTCCTAAAAAATGTCACATTACATTTAAAGAAAAACGCCAAATATGAACAACATAACTTAAACACTGAATATTTAAAGTATTCCCCTCATGTCTTGTTGCTATACTGTGTAAGCTGGTAGTCATATATTTTTGTTGTACTATACCTCGGTTGGCAACATTCTCCTAAAAGTCTAGGTTTAAAAAAAAAAAAAAGAAACGTAGCACTCTAGTTGAGGTAGTTAGGTGGCTCAGTGGCTAAAGCTCAGGAGCAGGGGTCAAGGACCTGAATTCAGATGTGATCTCAGAACTTATGAGGTATGTCACCCTGGGCAAGTCACTTAACCCTGGCTGCCTCAGTTTCCCCATCTGTAAAATGGTCTGGAGAAGGACATAACAAACCACTCCGGTATCTTTGCCAAGAAAACCCCAAATAGGGTCACAGGGAGTCAGACACAACTGAAAAACTGAACAGCTCTTTAGATATATCTTATAGGTGCCCAATGAATTCTAGGATCAATAAGAAAACATAAATGAGTCCCTAAATTCAGTCTGATACTTAAAACTTTCAAGTTTTAAATGAATTCTGATGTTGATTACATTGCTTCTTTGAGGCTTATATAAATGAAGCAAGCAGTATATATAAATATATATATATATAAAGTTTTTTAAATGAGCAATTACCTTATTAATAAACATGTGTTTAGCTACCAGTATAGGCAGCTTGGTAAATATTTTAGTGGAGAGTTGACCTAATTGTCTGTGCTTTAATTGACCTGAAATTAATTACAAGTATTACTTTGACCACTATCCTTTCTTAATGAAATGAATAATATATTATAATCAAAACCCATCAAAGTGACATCAAAAAACATTTGACCAATCACTACACATGATGCACATAAGATCGTCACCTGAGAAGCAAGCCAACCTTGCTTAGAGCGTGTTTAGAGTACTACTTGATAATAACATTATCTGATGGAATTACGTGCCCTTCAATATCATGTTTTCACAAGAACCGTGTTGTTAGGTGGGAAATGTGTCTAACAATTAATGTTTAAAATTGAATTCCATAGACTCCTTTGAAAGTTTTGCACTATTACTCATAGCTATTTCTAAGTCATGTTGCTTATTTAGGTCACTGTTTCACCTTTGTATAATTAATGGGTATATGAAGATCTCTAAATCCTTAACATTGTATGATTCTTTCATAAGAAATATCACAATATATCCTGATATTCATATGCTTTGGGGTATTCCCAGGAAAACTAAAAGTAGCATTCAAGAGATTGGGGCAAAATTTACTTCAGGTGGTATAAAATGGACAGAAATGCTTGCCAGGGTTTTTTTTCTTCCTTGTTATAGTTTCTTTTTTTTTTTTATGAGGAAAAATGAAAAGAATAATCCAAGACAAACCAGAAATTATAAAGTTTATCAGTGAAGGTTTTCTGGATAGCTGAATTCTTTTACTTCTTTGAATATTAGAGTTGTGTGTGTGTGTGTGTTCATGCACACATATTCGTTTAAGTTTGTTGTTTGGGAAATAATATTTAAAAGTCCCTTTTAGAGGAGAACATCATGATAATTAAGAAGTATTTACATCACGAACACAATAATAGGCTCTGTTTTCAATCATATGATGCAACCTGATGTTACCTGATGTAGCACATATTTGGCAGCATTTCAAAAATCCAAACAGATGTTTTCTCCTCCCCGCAGGTGGAAGATGGGTGGATGATCTACAACTATCCATGGGTAGTTCCAGATGGCTGACATTGCTACCTGCACCTCTCCGTTAAATGATGTTAAGTAGAATTGTGTTAACATTATCCTTTTTATAGATGCTGACATCGCTGAGATGGGGAATTAGTTTAAGGGGTATTCTTTTTGTACTATGTAAATTTTGAGTGGCATATGTTGGAAATATATAACACAACATAACATATTGGGATCTATTTTAAATATATGTTATATTTACATATAATATTGAGTTTTCTCTACATGACATTAGAAAAAAATCTGGCAATTAATATGTTATTTGTGCATACACACGGAGAAGCCAGATTTTCACAGATTCATTTACATAGGGCCATTTTCCAAAGTGTGGCCTTCCTTTTTAAGCCTACAAAATAATGTGGGTGGATATATGGCTTATACAAACAATTGTCTGCAATTGGCCAAATGCCCTTTAATTTTAATGAGCAAATGGACAGTGTTTTTTTTTTTCCTGTATTTCAACATTTATAGTCCTGAGGGTTTATAGATTAGCCTACTCTCCCCAAAACAAACAAAACAAAACAAAAAAATCCACAATAACATGAGAGCTAAGGAAAAGTGATATGCTCAAGATACCTTAAATATAAATTCAGTAGAAACCATAGGAAATTACATAGGTGATTCACACACTTTTCTTTGAAACAAACAGATAATTGAGGGGGAAAATGATTAGGATTTGATTTATTCTAACAGATCCCTTAAAAACTGTCTCAATAAATATTTTCCATATGAGAAAGTTGCTCTTCTATAAGCCTTAAAAGACAAACAAAAAACAACTGTTCCTCATGTCTAGAATGCACTTCCTCTTCTTCTCAGCCCCCTAGAATCCCTGTCTTCCTTCAATGCATGATGTTTCTGAAAACTTTCCTGATATCTCTTCTGGTTAAAGTTTGTATCTCATGAAATTAAATTATTTCTTGTACAGATTTTGCATTTACTTGTCTTTTACATCTCTTCAATTCCACCACCCCAAATGTACGTAAGTTACTTGAAGGTAGAAATTATCTCATTTTTCTCTTCCCTTTGTATCCTTATGAATAACACAGTGCCTTTGTATATAATAGGTGATTAATCTATACTGGTTGAATTGAATCCAGTTTGCATGTATAGGTAGATAGATCTTAAAACTGAAGAGGTTATTGTTTGTGTGGCATTTGAGATGCTGGCACAGGAACTCCCAGAATGATGTGCCCTTTACAGAGAAGGAAATTGAATCAGCTCAAAAGAAATACGAGATGCACAAATTTAGAGAATTCACCCCAAATGTTCCCATGAATTTTTTTTGTGCCTGACCTGTAGTAGAACATGCCAAGTTTATATTGGTCTGCTCACCCACAATGAGACACCCTATGACTTGAATTTAGCATAATGATGTCATTTTGGTCCTCTTTGAGAAGGAAGGACAACAACCAGTAGTAGCAGTTATAATAATAATTTACATTTATAAAATACAATCAAGATTATGAACATCAGCTTTATCCCATGGATAGATGAGGGTCCAGACTTGAGGCCAAGAAGACCTCATTTCAAGTCTGTCCTCTGACTCATACTTGGCTCTATTACCTTAGGTAATTCACTTAACCTCCGTACTTTAGGCAAATCTCTAAGACTCTAAGTTGTAGAAAAAATGCTTACTTACTTTGGTAGAGGGTGTTTTCTTACACTGAAGACATCAAAGTGCTTTCCTCACCACAATTTAGCAAGGTGGTGAATAATCCTGTGATAAAGGAAGACCATGATTCAGTTATAGCATGTTAGTACAGCACAGTTCCTCAAGGATAGAATCATCTCTTGTTATTTAATAGTCTATAACTAACAATACTTGGGATTAGACAATACCAAGGAGAACTTGGAGCTAATGATCTTCAAGTCAATATTTTTTTTTCTCTTTCCTGGTCTAGTTCTGCCAGGCTTTGGAGTACTCTGACAAGAAAAATAACTGGGGACCTTTCTACATGTGAATTCTGTGACCTTGTAGATTACTTTCTTAAGTTACTTTTAGTCTAACAAATGGAGAGTTTCTGTGACAAAACTTTGGGAAAACTAAAACATCCTCATATCTGACTCTTTGTGACCCCCATTTGGGCTTTTCTTGATAAAGATACTAAAGTGGTTTGCCATTTTCTTTTCTAGCTAATTTTACAGATGAGGAAACTGAGGCAAACAGGGTTAAATGACTTTCCTAGAGACACCCACAGATTACAAATCTGAAGACAAGTTTGAACTCAGGTTTTCCTGACTCCAGGCTCAGTGTTTCATCCACTGCACCACCTAGCTGCCCCAATCCTTACAAATTTTTAATGCTCTCTTCTATTACTTGTCCCAAAGCAATTCTTCAGATTTTACATTAAGTAAGAGGAGCCTGTGTGCTGGGTTTGTTTGCAGCCAGAGTCATCACTAATCTATTCCTAGACCTACAGCAAGGCTTAGATGAAAGTCAGACTCTTACATGAATTCCCCTGGCTTCCCCACACTGCTATGGCACCCTGGTCTGACTACATACAACCGGAGGGAAGCAATAGTGAGATGGTACTACCAGGAGGACACACACCCCAACTCTATAATACTTCTCCCCTCCCCTCAACATGGCTCAGAGGCAAAGATTCATTAACTTTGTGTTAGTAATGATTCAGTTGGATTCTTCTCTACTCTTACCTCTCCCACTTCTCCTACCCTACCTTTCCTCCCCTCCCTTATTCTTTCCCCTCTCCTCTCTGTCCAGTTACCTTTCTTCCCCATCCCCTCTTCTTTCTTCCTCTTCCCATGTTCCTCACCCTTCCCTCTTTCCTCCCTCCCTCCCATCACACCACTTCCTTCCATTCTCTTCTCCCCTCCTACAATAACAACAGAGAAAATCCTAGACCTAGAGACAAGATGATCATTCAGATCCCAGCACCGATACTTCAGAAGTTCATCCTGGCTGTTGTCAAAACACTTAAATTCTCTGACTCTCAGATTCCTCATCCATCAGTCAAATGATTAAAATATTTGAACTTCATGCCTCACCAGGATATTATAGGAAAAGCATACTTTACACCATAAAAAACTATTATAACAGTGAAAAGTAGTAGTGAATTGACAAGTGTTTGCGCTTGGATTTTGGCTTTATCACAGTTTTAAAATAACATTTCCATTTCATTTTATTCTTTCAGCAAACGTTTTATTGAGCCTCCATGTCATTTAAATTACTGTGCTAGAGTTTTGGGGACAAAGATAAAGATGGCACCATTCTTGCATTCCAGGAGCTTATTATCTTTCAGGAAATATAATATATATACACAGACTACATATAATTAAGATGTGTATGTATAATACTGTGTCATATGGATGAAGAGCAAGTATGTAAATTGGTATGTATCTGTATAGGTAAACATACAATATACACACACTCATATATGTATACATCCATACAGGCATACAGACATGCTTGCATGTCTGTCTACATACATACAAACATCTGTACTATTATGTATTATACATATGTAGTTACACATGCTCAAATTATATTGTAACCAAAAGTTGAAGTCATAAGAGTATCTGCTGAACTTTGCCATTTTCAAGGCAAATCCAAGGACTTGTATTAATAATTAGAATAAACAACTTGCAGCTTACTGAAACTAAAGCTTGCTATGAATGACAAAACTAATAGGTGCTGAAAGATGGTTTTCTCCCCTCTATAATTTCAGTTACCTTTTTGCACTTGGGATCCAAAAGAAGAATCATGGTAAATGGCATCTTACTTTGACTGATAGATGCTTTTGGTATCTCCCCAATACCCTAGGATACAATGTTAGTTAAAAGAAAACAATATATTACAGTTAACATCACAGTTAAAGAATTGAAGGCATCAGAATCTAATCTCCCATTTTCTCTCAACTCCTGTTCAAAGCTAAAGAACCTAAAGCTGTCTATAAAGTCTTTAAATAAACTTGGGAAGTTTACCCCTCCCTAAGAATTGGACGTGCACTGATTTTTAGCACCAAACAGGTAGAACGTTTGCTACAAGTTGTACTGAATGTTGAATTTGAGATAAATGTGAGGTTATACCTATAAAAGGAAAAGTACAAACTCATGTGCAGAATTTCAATGAGTCATTCTACTTCCAATAAATACACACTGAATACTCAGAAAGAATTGGAGCGCTCTCAGGATGCAGTTAGGGCCAATAAGAATCTCATCAGGGACCATTTCTAAGATTAGTTTTTGATGTTGCATGCGTCCTCTGCTCACTATTTCCTTGGTGCTTTGCAATACAGTGCCATTATGATGAGCGCTGCAGCTAGCTAGAACTAGTTGCTGACCTCAGTAAATCCAATGGAAACAAGGATAGAATTCTAGTTTCTGCTACTGGATAGGTTTCTTCACCAAAAGATGTTTTCAAACTTTGTTTCAATAGTATCCTCTGTTTCTCTGCCTTTGACCTGTATGCTGGAGGAGTGATCTAGAGCCAGCCAGAGGCAGAGAGACAGAGAGAACAGCTAGAACATTATAGACTGAGTTAACATTGGCCAAGTATAAATAAGAGAACAAACACCCAACTCACCACTTTGTCACATACATATTGGGCCTTACTATACCCCCTTCTCAGTCAGAATGGCTTCAAAGAACATTCTTTTTAATTGTAGGAGATAGGGGAAAGTTAGTTTTCAATTTAGAATGGAAAGATTTTGAATCTCAGCTTGTATACTCATGAGTTATGTGTCCACAGATAAGTAACTTCATATTTCTAAATCTGTGTTATCCCAATAGTAAAATCAGAAGGATAATATTTCCTCATTTATTTGTGAGGAAGGAAATGCTGTTTAAATCCTAAAATGTGATACAAATGTAAGCTAGTATTGTTCAACATGCATAAGATCACTCAAAATGACATTTTTAATTAGTGACTTCCTAAGACACACTAACCTGTGCTTGGAAAATGAAGTAGGCAAAATGGTAAATTCTTGATTTCTTGGATTAGTCTAAAACTGCAGGGCTACATGGAAATTATGGGCCATTCACAGGCAAAATTAAAAGTTTGAGATGCCTCCTACATGCTAGTAACATGGTTACTGATATCATGATATCAGGATAATGAAGATTATCAGGATAATGATAATGAGCTCCTAAATTAATCAGTAATTTTAAACACAGAATCTCACAAGCCTATGTATCCCAGAAGTACAACTCATGATTTGAATCCTTGGAATAGATAGCACAATTTGTCATTAAAGATGTTTATAAATACTGCTGGGGAGGCCAGTGGCGGGGTGGGGGTTGGGGAGGATGGGGAGACATAGAGAAGCAGGACAGAGATCACTGATGTTGCTTGGTGCACTAATTTTTTAATTTCCTTTTTGAGCTAATTATTCTTGCTTAATTCAGTTGTTTCTATGCAGCTAAAACTCTGCAAATACTTCTAGTACCCTGGGACAAAGCTTTAGTTGCCCTGTCCTAGTTGCAATTCTAAGAGATCCTAAAATGGCCCAATACAGCATTCAATATATATTTTCCATTCAGGAAATTTAAAAATATCATTCATCCTAAAGATAACTGCCAACAGCAAGTTTTACTTTTGTCCTGGTCTCCCTAACATTTAACATAATTTCCGAATATCTAGTAGATGCTTAATAAATACTTGTTGATTGAGTGATGTGGAGATTTTATTTTTAAAGCCTTACCTAGTTAGTATATGTAGCAATTATATTGAACAAACTTTCTTTCAAAACAAAAAAAAAGTCTGAAAGGGGGAGTTTTAATTTGTTGTAATAATAGTATTTTAACTCTAGGATTCATGGGCAGATCCCTCCCCTTGGGGATCCCCTGGGTTCCTCTGGGATGATGGATGAAGAGCTATTTCAAGAATTAAATAAAGAGAGGTTTGCCAGATGCCATATAAACAAACATGGACAAATATTTGAAGAACATAAATATCGAGGAGGAAAAAGAGCCATTTATAGTAATATAAGTAGAAATGATGGGATAAATTAAAGTAAAGCAATAGCAACGATAAAACTCAATGAAAGATAGGATCTAATGGGTGAGATTTAGATTTTCTTAGGAAGGCCAGAAATTCTGTTAGTTTCACAATTTTAAATTATTTTTATCTATACAGAATGGGATACTGTCCAAAGAGGAACAAAGAGTGATATCATTGGAGACTTTCATCAATACAATACTCTGATGACTCAGAGTAGACTATTGATATCGCCGGATTCTGAAAACCTACAATAGAAGGAGATAAGCCATTATAAGTCCTGCCAAGCTAGAAAGCCTTTAGATATGGGTCTGGCCACTGAAACCCATTTAAGGTAAATTTGGAAAGTTTCTTTACTAAAAAGTGGACCACGAGAACCCAATTATATTAACACTTAACCATTTAAATGCCTTGGCTATAATATCTAAGGTTTGTAAATATCTACTACTGATCATCGTATCAGTAGGTTATTCATCTGTTAAAAAATCAAGATCTAACCACATGATTTTCTTGTATGTTTCCTGTAATCAGTCTATAATACTGGTTCTCAGATATCTGCAAAATTATTGGCAATCATCTCTACTCTCTAGACCAAGAACTCTTAACTTTTTAAAATTTCATATTTGGCATCCAAATTCATGCATCCACCGAAATCTACCACATATCCCAGATTAAGACAGACTAATTTAGACATTGACAAGACTGAATGAATTCAGGGTTGAAATGGAAGATCTCTTGAATTCCTTTCCTGTTCAACAATACTATAAATCTAAAAATGACTATGATACTAACTGGGCCTCCAAGTTATTTAGTTTTGAGTCACCATGTTCCCATATTTGATGAAAATAGAAACTATTTGTCTGCTAAAATATTTTATTTTATTTCCAATTATTTAATCTTAGTGGAATTTAAACCTTTCATAAACAAAATTTATAGTAGAAATGTTTAGAGATACTTAAGTGCAGTGAAGGGAATGACACTTCTATATTATTTACACCACACACACAATATTAAAATACTGGGAACTCAAGGTGAAGGCTAGCTGAATTGACATTGAACATAGAAAGGTACATGATTGGAACTTTAATTACTTTGATCGGTCATGCCTTGTAGCTATGTGTCAGCCTAAACCAACCCAACTGACACAGAACAAAGGCCATGAGAGTTTTAACATCTTAACACATTTCTAATGGTTGATTAATAGATCTATTGAACTGCATATGTGCTGAGAATAGAAAATACAACTATATAAATAGGAGATAAATTTTAATACATAAAATATTATATCACCAATGCTGAACATTGTAATAAAGGATAGACTATCCCCAAAGTTAACATTCTCATAATCCTAAAGCTAACTCAGTGGAAGGCAGTTTCCGTACAAGGACAACTGGTTTATACAATTAAGCCAAGAAAAGTTTTCAGTGAGACTGAATCTAAATGCTAGTAAATTACAGAACGTTTATCTTTTGAAAAGTTGTTTTGTTGTCACATGGATTAGATCACAATGAATCTAACTGAGGGATTTTCAGTCACTTTAAAATTCAGTTGACCAGTTTTGCTTTTCCCAATTTCTGCAGAGTAAAGATTTGCATTAATTTTTGTGGATTTTTTTTTTTTACAAAGAAGAAAGGGGAGGTAGAGGGAGGCTACCTTCTTTACTAAAGGTTTTATAAGAGTTTACATTACAAATCAATTTCCAACAATGCTTTGAAGTCTTGAAATTTTTGAGATTTGCCACTTTTGTGGTTCCACAGGAATAGACATGGCTAAAAATCTACTTAACTTATTTTTAGAAGATGTACCCAGAGGCCTGATTCATTCTAGCAAATCCCTAGGTGAAATCCTAGAATTTTTTTCTAATATGAACTTTCTCAAAGCTATAACATGCCATTGAAGATCTTTTGTTCTTTCTATCATCATTAATTGTATGCGTAAAACTCTAGAAAAGATGAATATACTGGTTGAATTTAGAAATTTTCCCTACCAGTTATGTATTTGTAAAATTTGGCATTTTACTTAAAAACATATAGTTCTCTCTTTTAAAATGTAAATACAAAAATATCCTCCTCTGAGACTCTGCTGACATAATTCCATAAGATGGACTTTATATAGCATTAATATTATATACAAATTCTGAAATACTATCATATTTGCAAATTGTGATGGAGTTATTTTTCAGTCATGTCCAACTCTTTGTCAGGTCCATTTGGAGTTTTATTGGCAAAAAATATTGAAATGGTCTGTCATTTCCTTCTCCAGCTCATTTTCTATATGAGGAAACTGAAGCAAACAGGGTTAAGTGACTTGTTCAGGGTCACACAAGTTAGTCAAGTGTCTGAAGTCAGATTTGAGCTCAGGGAAATAAGTCTCCTGACTCCAAACCTGGCATTCTATCTACTGTGCCACCTATCTGCCCCTGTTTGGATGTGACCCACAAAAAATCACTTAGCTTATATTTAAAAATAATTTACTGGGAAAAAATAATAAAGGAAAATCTTTCATGTTTATGGATTTGTAGTATGATTAGAGATTCTCTAGTTTAGCACTCTCATTTTTTCAAAGAGGTAACTGAGCACTGAACAGACTTGTTGAAGGTCATATAAGTAACTGGTGGCAGAACCAAGATTCCAGACTTATATTCTCTAACACCAAATCCAACATTGCCCCTACATCATTCCATCTCCTTCTAGATTTTAAGGAAACTTGACTTTATAGTAAATTCCTCCTCTGATATTCTGATGTTTCCCTTTTCCTATTGAGATCTTTAAAAATGTTGGAATATATACACACACAAGTATATAGATAGATATAGAGATATATGTGTATATATGCATATGTGCATATATACATACGTGTATATGTATGTATGTATAATATCTACTTTAGAGGGTTAAGCTGCTCACTGCCACATTCTACCACTAGGTGTCAGGGAATCAGGGATTAATTAATAGGCTGGAAATAATCCAATGCCTGAGGTCCTGCTCTGCTGTAATATACAGACAATTGGTAAAAAAAGAAGGAAGCTCAAAATATCAGTGATGTCCACTACTAAAAATATCTGTGAAGTAGTAATAACTCACATTTATAAAATGATAATGATTATATCACCTTATTCACAAGTATCCAGTGTCATGTTGTACATTATGTGTACATATGTATATTTGTGCATGCATGGACATACACATGTCCACACACATTATCCCCATTTGGCAGATGAGAAAACTGAGGTTTGGAGAATGTGAGTGCCTTGTTCAAGATCACACAGCTAGTTCACACATCAGGAAGGACTTGGACACAATTGCATCAAAACAATGTCAAAGGATTGAATAGTATAGCTAGGGATATGGGGTAATAATATTATTTCTATTTGATAGATGAGGAAACTGAGGCTAAGGGATGTTTAATGACTTGGTGAGAGTCACACATTAATCAATGCAGTGCCCAGGGTTTGAATGATGCATTACATCAAAACAATATTAAAAGGTTGACTGGTAAAGTCAAGAAAGTGGATTCCATATGATGGAAAAACATACAAAAGGTAAGGTCCAATTCAAAAACAATTTACAAAATCAGCATAGTATGCTAAATAAGAAGTAGGGAAGAGATCATAAGAGGACATTTGCCTCTGCATATTTTCCCTTTAAGTGCAAGTCAGAGCAAACCAGCTTTCCAAAGAGTAGGACCTGGGCATTCAGCTATAACTGATCCAATACTCTGGAGATGGAATCCAAGGCAAGCAGCTGTTCATCATGTTGCATTGTTGACCATAACTTCCTTTCATACATAGACTGTGTCTACATAGGTCCACCAATCTGACTACTTTCAGTGAAATCACCAGTAAATTAAACAATTATCTATTATCACTGTATTGACCCACCCAGCCTCTTATTTTGCTAATTTTGGAGACAGAGATATAAGAAGCAATTGGTAGGATAATTAAGTTATGTGAAAAAATCTTAGACTAACTTTTTGAAAAAAACAAAGTTTTCATCCTCTTTGAGGAAAGGGAATCTAATACTATTCCTAATACTGTATGCCCTTTCCTCATTAAGGACTTCCACTTCATTGGGCAGATAGACATTTTTACCTGAGGATCTTGGAACATAATTTACATGTCTAAAATTCTTTCTGCCTGAAGAAATAGTAACTTGCAAATTTAATAATAATAGATGTAAAGTAATTGAGGGAAAAAAGGAAGAATATTGAGAAGGAGATTACAAAGGCAATTAAAGTCGAAAAGAGGACCTACAATAATGATCCAAAATGTCATTGAGAAAAACAATCAGAATATGAGGAAAAATCCAACTCTTAGAAATGTGGAGACTGCTCAGTTGATGCCTCAAAGCCAGTAACCTTTAGTTCCCACTTGTAAAGGACAATTCTGGTGGCCTCTAATGGAAAGCGTTCTTTCCTGAATTATATTTGCGGTTGTTTTTGTTACCATTTTTTTCCACTCACAAGTATCAAGGAATTAAAAGACAAAAACTAACCATGCAGTGACAGTGATCTGAAAATAATCAACTCATTTTGTGTTCATTGTTTTAATTAAGAAAGAGATGGAGATAATTTTATCTTCTTAAACTCTATGTGGTAGGAAGTTCATAGATCATTCCTGTCAATCAAAACATAGACTCAATTCAATTCAATTAGCAGTTAGTAAATCTATCCTATACGTTGGCACTTTCCTAGGCTCTTTGGATACAAACAAATAAAATAAAATAAAATAGAGCCTGACCTCTAAGAGCTTACATTCTCTCTGGAAGGGCAAATATATAGAAAAAAAGTAGGTGCCAGCATAATATAAAGTGCACAGGTGCTAGAATCAGAGGACATGGATTCAGATGTCAGCTTCAGTAATATCTGGGTGACCTTACACAAGTCATTTCTACTCCCAAGGTTTTAGTATTTTCAAGTGCAAAATGATAAGGGCAGATGAGATGATCTCTGAGATCCCTTCCAGAACTAGAAGTTGCGTCCTAGGTGATTCTGACTGCAAATGTGTTGTTTAAAAAAAGGAATGATTAGGTGGATAGTGCCAGAGGGGAGAAGTACCAACACAGGGGAGGATCAGGAAAGGCCTAGGGTTAGATGTAACCCTTGAGCCAAGAGCTCATAGGATAGCAAAGGGTCAAGGATGGATTCAAATGAACCAGGTAAGAAAGAGGTTTGAGGACTCTCAACAGAGAGAGGGAAGATGATTGCAAAATTATTCACTTCTAAAATTCAATTCAGCAGAGGTTTATTAGTGAAAGTATGGAGAAGTCTAACCTAGGACTTGAGGGTGAGACAAAGATTTTATAGACAATAACTCCTGCCCTGTTGGAAACTATTTGTACTTTAATAGGAGAATATAGCGCATACACAAATACCTATTATACATGATAATATATTTAGTATTAGTGCATAAATGAGTGAGAAGTATGTTCTGCTTGAAGGCAAAGTGGGAAACGAATGAGTTTATATAGAGCCTATAATGTCCAGGCACTGTGCTAAGTATCTGCAGTTTACAACTGAGAAAACTGAAGCAAAAAGAGATTGAGTGACTTGCCTAGGGTCACACAACTATTAAGTAGTGTCTAAGGTCAAATTTGGAATTCAGTAAACATTTGTATAGTGCCTAGTTCATGCTAAGCACTATGTTGAGGACTTTTTACAAATATTATCTCATTTCATCCTCATACTAACCCTTTAAGGTAGGTGCTATTATTATTCTCATTTGACAGCTGAGGAAACTGAGGCAAACAAAGGTCAAGTGACTTGCCCAGGATCACACAGCTAGTAAATGTCTGAGGACACCTTTGAACTCAAGTCTATCCTGACTCCAGAGCCAGCACTCCATCCACCTTACTACCTAGCTGTGGTACTAAATAGAGGGACAAAAGAAGGCTTCTAGGAAGATGACCTTACATTGGAATTGGCCTATCTATGCGCAAAACAGAAGGGGGACTTGCCAGGCTGAGGTAACAGTGTGAGCAGAGGTTTAACAGTAAGAAAGCACAGGGTGTGTTCTTGAGAATAACACGTAGTGTGCTTTGCCTAGGATTTAAGAGTCTATGGGAGAGCTGGCTCAAGACAGGGATTAGATTGATTCTACTTGGCTCAGAAGCCAGAACTAGGGGTGATGAATGCCAGTTACGAAGAGGTGAGTTTAAGTTGGGTGTCAAGAAAAACTTCACAGGAATTAGATTTCTCCCAAAGCAGGATGGCTTTCTGCATCTCTTCATTTGAGGTCTTTAAGACAAGAATGACTGACCATTAGTCAGGTTCTCAGAAGAGGTGGTTCTTAAGGCACAAACTGGACTAAATGACCTCCAAGATGCCTTCTAACACTGAGATTTATAATTATGAAAAGTCTCAAAAAGGAGAGCACTTCTAGATTGGGTGGGGGGGGCGGTCTAGAATGCTAGGCAACGTATCTTTACTAGATAATAAAAAAGGAGATTTCTGAGCAGGAATGATATGAGTACATAGGCAAGATTATTCTAGCAGTACTCTGAAGGACTGATTACAATGAAAGAGAGTATGGAGGTCAGAAAAACCTGTTAGTAAGCTGTATCAATAGTCCAAGGGAGAGGAGTAAGATACTGCATAGAGTGGGGACTGATGTGAGAGGGGATTTTGGAGGTAGTATCAATAGGTCTTGACAACTGAATAAGGAAGAGGAAGAAGAGGGAAGAGTTAGAGATCAGAACTTGGACTTGGCACTTTGGATATTCTCCTTACAGGAAGAATAAAATCAGAACAAGGAGAAGGCTTTCTGGGAAAGATGATCATTTCAGTTTTGACCATGCTGCTTTGAAGATGCCAGCTGGACAGCTAAGTGAAGATGTCCTGAATTCAGTCAGAGATGCAAGTCTGAAACATTTAAGAGACTTGATATGTGAATATCAGCTAAGAGTGAGGAAGACAGAAGTCCTTAAAATACATGCTGAATGGAACACTTTCCAGTTAGAGTGGAGTATGTTGAAATTGAGTTAATCACAGTGCTACATAAGAAGAGACTTCAGTAACTATGTCATTTTCAGTGGGTATTATAATTTCTTAATTTTTGACACATTGGATTATCTGCACTTTAATCATCATTGATATTAAATTACATCTGAAAATTCTATACATTTGTAGTCTAGGTTTCCTGCCCCATCTCCTACTCTTTGCCCAATAAATACTTTCTTTATGTACTCAGACTGAGAAGGCAGGATATATAATGGAATGAACCTTGACTTGGGTCTGCAGACTTGAATTTTGGTCCTGTTTCTTCCAATAGCTTGTGACATTGGGCAAGATACTCAACTTCTGTGAGTCTTCAATTTCCTCATCTATTAAATGAAGGGGTTAGATTAAATCAAGGGCTCAATCTGGGATCCATGAACTTTTTTTACATTTTGATAACTATAATTGATTTCCTTTGTATCTATATTTTATTTTATGCAATTAAAAAATAGTACAATGAGAAATGGTTCAAACTGTCAAAAAAGTTCCATGAAACAAAAAAGTTTAAAAAAATGTAGGTTAGATGAACTCTAAGATGCCTTCAAACTCATTTTTTAAAAATTATTTTAGGAACTAGGACTAAAACCAAGAATCACCTACCCAGCAAAACTGAGTATAATACTTCAGGAGAAAAAATGGTCTTTCAATGAAATAGAGGATTTTCAAATTTTCTTGATGAAAAGACCAGAGCTGAAAAGAGAATTTGACTTTCTAACACAAGAATGAAGAGAACCATGAAAAGGTGAACAGCAAAGAGAAGTCATAAGGGACTTACTAAAGTTGAACTGTTTACATTCCTACATGGAAAGACAATATTTGTAACTCTTGAAACATTTCAGTATCTGGGTGCTGGGTGGGAGTACACACACACACACATGCACACACGCACACATACATAGAGACAGAGTGATTTAAAGAGGATGGGATCATAGCTTAAAAAAAAAATGAAATCAAGCAGTGAGAGAGAAATATTGGGAGGAGAAAGGGAGAAGTTGAATGGGGCAAATTATCTCTCATAAAAGAGGCAAGCAAAAGACTTATTAGTGGAGGGATAAAGAGGGGAGCAAGAGAAAAACATGAGGTCTATTCTCATCACATTCCACTAAAGGAAAGAATAAAATGCACACTCATTTTGATAGGAAAACCTATCTCATAATACAGGAGAGTGGGGGACAGGGGCACAAGCAGGGTGGGGGGGAGGATGGAGGGGAGGGCATGGGGAGGAGAATGTAATCAGAGGTCGACACTCATGGGGAGGGAAAGGATCATAAGAGAATAGAAGTAATGGGGGACAGGATATGATGGAGGGAAATATAGTTAGTCCTATACAACACAACTAGTATGGAAATCATTTGCAAAACTACACAGATTTGGCCTATATTGAATTGCTTGTCTTCCAAGGGGAAGGGGTGGAGAGGGAGGGAGCTAAAGATGTTGGAACTCAAAGTGTTAGGATCAAATGTAATGTCCTTACCACTGGGAAATAAGAAATACAGGTTAAGGGCTCAAGAAAGCTATCTGGCCCTACAGGACAAAAAAGAAGACGGAGACAAGGGCAGAGAGGGACGATAGAGGGGAGAGCAGATTGGTCACAGGGGCAATTTGAATGCTTGGGTTTGGGGGGGGAGGGGATAAAAAGGGAGAAAATTTGTAACCCAAAATTTTGTGAAAATAAATGTTAAAAGTTAAATAAAAAAAATAAAATAAAATAAAAATTATTTTATTTTTCATTCATGAAATTAAGAAATAAGCATTTATATAGCTCCTACTATGTGCTATGCATGTTTTCAAATATCATCTTATATGATCAAAAGGATCACAAGATCATAGTATCATAGATTTAGAGTCAAAGGGACCTTACAAGTCACCAGATCCAACTGCCTCATTTTAAAAATGAGAAAATGAAGAAAAGTTAAATGATTTGCTCAGTCACACAGCTTAACTAGAAGATTAAATGAGGCAGATTTGAACTCAACTCGTCCTGACTCCAAGTCCAGCACCATATCCATTATGCCAAATAATGACAATCACAATGCCAGCGTCCTTTTAAATCGTGCATCTATCAAGGGAAAAAATGTTGAGTGTAGGTATATTTTCACCTCATGGGTTAAGGAATAAATTATCCAGTTTTAGGTTGCATTTATTCCCTAAAGCAAACTTTATCTGATTTCTATTTGCTTTTTGGATAAGTTGGTTTCTTGATTAATTGCCATGTGTGTTCTTTGTGGAATTGAAATTTGGTAGAAAAGGGGTTGAGTACTGTATGTAAAACCTGGAATCCTGCTTCCCTCATTAATGAACAGCAATCAGAAGTTCATTTGAACTTGAATATTGTGTGTCTTAGATTAATGATATTTAAATGAACAGAAAGATTTAATTCTAGCTCTGTACCACTTTTCTTTCTGAGGAGAGTAGACTGGTAGCCTCTAGCCCCAATTTACTCCTTCCCTTGCTAGTGGGAATTAAAGTCTCCCTTGAAGAAAGATGGAGGGAGAAGAGGCTAGAATTGTTTCTTCTTCCTCCCTTTAAGCCATAAAAAGACACTTCCCTGATGTAAGTGGGGGGGGGGGGGAGGGCAGCTAACACTACACAAAATAATTTATATGACATAGAAAATGCAAATTTGATGTTTTCCAAGTCAATATGTGCCCTGCAGAGACCCATTTCTCTTTGAATTTGATACCAATCCTCTAGACCAAAAGATTGTAACCATTTTTTGTGTCATGGATCTCCCTGATAAAGCCTATGAAGCTCTTCTTGGAACCATATATTTAAATGTATGAAATAAAATCAGTAAACTTAAAAAGGAAAACAATTGTACTGAAGGTCAGCTACCAAAACCTTTTGGTGCATCTATTTAGATTCATGTCCCACTTTTAACAGAGAGTGGCTATGTGGTTCTGAGCGAGTGACAACTTCTCAGAATACCAGAGGATTCAGGACAGGCACTGATCCATACTGGTTGAGGAAGCACGTCATTGGAAACTCAATAAACTTGTTAAATCATTTCTCCTATCAAAATAAGAAGAAAAAAAGGAAAAAAGTTCATATGTGTATATGTTGTTTAACTCAATAGAATATGTGCTACCTGAGAGCAAGAACTATTTCATTTTTTTATTTGTAACCCTAGTACTAAGCACAACATCTGTTACATAATAGATGCTTAATAAGTCCTTTTTGATTAATTTTTGCAATTTCCATAGATATCTCTTTTTGTTTATTTCCAAAGCTTGGGTATATGGAGTATTCAGGGAAGACTAGCACCTCTGTTGTGAGGGCTTGCTAAGCCCTTTTCAGAGTTGCTCATCCACCTTTGGTGTCCACTGGTCACCCAGCTCTTGCTTGTGGCTCTGAGAAGCTGTAGCATACAGAGTGGCCACAACCCATTAAAATTTTCTCTACAGAGAGGCTAAATCAGGTTGGGTGGATGAAAACAATTTGTTCTAAAAGCCATGAAGGCAGCTGAAGCAGGGGCTGTCAGAGAGCAAAGATGCCAAGGTCACCCATTGCATCCTGGGCCATTCAAGTCATCGTGAATTTTGTCTTGCCACTGGATTTTGATGATTCAGGACGAGAGAATAAGCCTGATGACTTCGTATAACTCCGACTCATTTAAATCCAATTCATAGCAAACTCAAGACATCACCCTTGTGATGTCATTGGTCCTCTATGAAATGATTCCCAAATTAAACATAACACATTGAGGAGTCGGGGGGAACCTAGGTCAGTAGGGATTAATATTTACTTTTATTTTAAAAAATGGTGTCAAGGTGACAAAGCATATTCTAAACCTATTTGAAATAGAAATACACACATAAACTTTGAATTCTAGACTATCAGATAGCTCTAGGTCCTTGCAAGCAATTAGTAGCAGACACAGTAATCCCCATAAATTGAGAGTTTTATTCACAGAGAGAGATTGTATTAGAAGGTTAAAACTTGAATGGAAGCACTGCATATGATTAATGTAGGAAGAACCAAAAAAAGACATTATAAGACATCAGTAACAATGACCTACTTAAAAAAAAGATAGATCCACAAAAGAAATATCAAAAAATGATAAAAATCAAATCATGGTTATAATGAAAGCCAGAAATAGTTTCTTCAAGTGAAAATGAGTAGAGGTGAGTTAATGTTTAAGAAGGAGGTAGTTAAAATTAATTCGTTCGTTCATTCATTCATTTGACAAGCATTTATTAAATATCTACAATGGGTCTGGCACAGTTCTTGGTGTTAGGAAAGCACAGAAAAAATTTATAAATCCTCAAGTAGCTTATATTGTACTGAGGTAAACAATACGTACACAAATGCCCAAGTGGACCTGTGATCTCATCTATGAGCGTACTGGTTCATTCCAATGATGGAGTGATGACTGCAATCTCTCAATATATAGGGATAATGGTCCCCTATGAATTTGGGCATTTTGAATTTGAGATACCTACATAATGTCCAAAGGACAGCTGTTGATCTAATTTACTCAGGATAGCATAGAGAATAATTTACATAGTGTTAATGCTGAACCAGATAAGATCATAAAGAGAGGATGAAAAGCGGATAGGGAGAAGAGAGGAGAAAAGAAAAAGAAGGAGGAGAGGAAAAGAGAAGGGAGGAAAGGGAAAAAAGTCCTGGACAGAATTCTGGGGTTGTGTCCATAGTTCAGGGCTGTGATTTGTATGCTGATGAAGTAAAAGAAACAAAAAAATGTAGATTTAGCCTAGGCGAACATTAACCAAGAGACAGCAGCATCTTAAAAACCCAGGGGTGGAGAGAGTATTCAGTAAATCAGGAACTGTCAATGGTTTTTAAATGCTTTTGAAAGATCAAGAAGGATGGGGACTGAAAAAAATGTCATTAGATCTAGCAATTAAATGATCTGGTAACCTCTAAAAATCTAGTTTAAATTCAATGATAATATTAGAATCCAGACCACATGAGTTTGACAAATAAGCAAAGAGGAAGTAGAGGTAAAATTTGTAGATAACTATTTTGTTGTTTAATTTTGTCCAACTCTTCCTGACTCCATTTGAGATTTTCTTGGCAAAGATACTGGAGTAATTTACCACTGTGCTACCTGGTTGCCCTTAAAGAGTCAATAGATAAAGATAGATATGAAATCTGAGTGGAGGAGGAGAGGGTTTACAGGCAAATTGCCTGCAGGTTCAGGAAGGCTTGATGGGATTATAAACAAAAATAGTGGAAATATTTACCTATTTCTAGAGAAGGGCTACCTTTTCATCTGAGAGTTTAGCAGAGAAGGAGAATATGGTGGATGATATCAAAGGTTTTTCAGAACTAAAACAGGGAGAAGAAGGGGCTCACAGCCTGATTTCTAAATAAACAATGAGGTGAATACCTACTCTTGGAGGGATATGGAGCTGTATGTAGGGGATTTGGAAAAAGGGAAAATAACAGTATGGAATAACTTCTTTGGAAACAGTAAAAGAAACCATTGGGTAGCAATAAAACAATTGCTTTGCTGTAGTTGAGAACCCGAACTTGTAATGGATCCAGTCAGCTGAGTTGCATGACTTCTAAACACTCAGCACTGCATGAATAGAGCTGGGGAATCCTGGGTTGGGTTTGACATATCTTGAGTAGGAGCAGGAAATAAGGTATCTTCCCTTTGTGAAATGATCCATCACAACAATATTCATATGATTGTTTCACCTCTAGCACAGTCACTTCTATTTGCAAAATGACTAATTCAGCTGCTTCCCCCCCTTCTTTATTCTCATTAATGACATTTTTATGTGCTCTACATGCATCTCTGATATTATGAGGTTAGAGTCCAGGTGTAGTAGCTGCATTATTTTTGATAGTATAGAGTTTACTATAAAAATCAGTGTAGATCTTTTCAATTTTCTTCTATTTGTTATTGTCATTTTTTCTCCTTTACATGCCATACATGACTGCTTGATTTGGATATCCTCTTCGAGCTTTCTTTAGTGAGGTTTTAAGTATGCATTGGTTCTTTCTTTTATAGAAGAACACTATGTTGATCATTCCTTAAAATATCCTTCTGCATAAGATTTGTAAAATGAACTTGTATTCTTTTTTATTCCAGTTGAAATAAATGGAATTTTATTTTATTTTATGTTTTGGAGATCTTTGTTTATGTTTGTTTTTTCAAATTTATTAATTTATTTGTTTTCAGTTTTCAACATATACTTCCATAAGCTTTAATTTCTCTCCCCCTCTCTCCCTCTCCAAGAGGGCATACAATCTTACATGGGCTCTCCACATACATTCCTATTGAATACATTTACACATCAGTCATGTTGCATAGAAGAATTATGATGAATGAGAGAAACGATGAGAAAAACAAAACACAATGAAACATAACAAAAAAGAAAATAGTCTGTTTCATTCTGTGTTCCAACTCCATAGTTTTTCTCTGGATGTTGATGGCATTTTGTATCATGAGTCCTTTGGAAATGTTTTAGATCCTTGTGTTGCTGAGAAAGGCTGTCCATCAAAAACAGTCCTCACCCATCATGGTTGTTACTATATATGATGTTCTGGTTCTGCTCACTTCACTTAGCATCAGTTCCAGATTTTCCCAAAGTCTACCTGCTCATCACTTCTTATAGCACAATAGTATTCCATTACATTCATATACCTCAACTTGTTCAGTCATTGAATAACAGTGGTGATAATGGACATCCTTGTTTCCACCCCAGTCTTATTGGAAATATATGACTTATCCCCATTACAAAAAATGCTTGCTGATGGCTTTAGGTTAGATGATACTTATCATTTTTAGGAAAAATGAGCTTGTATTCTTAAGCACTGTTGTTCTCAGCCACCATCCCTCTTTGCTTTCCAGTAAGTACTGTTTTCAAAGTGTTTTTTTAGCTTGTTTGATTTTTTTTTTTTTTGGTTAAATTCTTTTCAGGTTATTTTGATCTCATTTACATGAGTAAAAATTTTGCGTGAAATTATTGTTGTAAGTATCTAGCATTTTCATCCATACTTCTTTTTGAGCATCAAAAACTTTTTTACATAAGTCAGGATGGACATTTTTTTTTTTTTGCATAATGAATTTTTTCTCATTTTTTGTTCTTTCTCTGTACAGATTTTGATTTTTAGTCTAAAAAGCCATTGGTCTGACTGTAAAGAGATAGTTCATTAAGAAATCACTCCCAAATTAGTTTTGAATCATTTGCTATTATTCATTCAACTGTCAAAGTGATTTTCTAAAGTACATGTCTGAATGTCACCCCACCCATCTACTCAATAACTCAAATGGCTTCCCTTCAGGATTAAATACAAAACTCTTTTTCGCATTCAGAGTCTTTTGCAACCTTATACCCTGACCCTCAATTTTCCACTCTTCTTAAATCTTCTAACCCCCTCCTCCATATACTCTTTGATCTAGTGCTACTGGCTTCCTTGCTATTCCTGAAACAAGTCTCTTGACCCCTGGCATTTTTTCTGCCTATCACCCTTGCCTAGAAAACTCTTCTTTCTCTCTACCTACTAACTTCATCCTTAGCTTATCTCAAGTCTCAGCTAAAATTCCACTCATTAAAGGAAACCTTTCTCAATCCCTTTAATTTTAGTGTATTCTGTTTCTTGATTTCCTCTCTGTCCTACATATATGTGTATGTATGTGTGGATACATATGTGCATATACATATGTATACACACATATCTGTGGGTGTGTACATATATATATGTATATATATACATATATGTATGTATCTTCCTTGTGCATGTGTTTTTGCCAATTGTTTTCCTTTTTCACCTTTATGTATCTTCGGTGTCGTGCCTGGGACATAATAGAGGCTTAATATTTATGGATGGATTATTAAAATGTAAACTCTTTTATTTTTGCTTTCTTTTGAGATGTCAGATGTCTAATACTTAGGAATTCTTTTTATGAAGAAGGTATTCATTTTGGTCATGTACACACATATGTTTTCTGTGTAATCTACACATCTTTGAACACTTTAATGTTTTATTCTTGCTTAAAATTTCCTCTATATGTTTCTTACCAATCCCTCATAATGCATTCAAATTACGACTTGGAGTATCTTACCAAGTTTGTTAATGGAGATCTCCACTTCTTCATCTTCTCCTACAGATTTTTAGGCTGCGATTATTTTCATACTGATTTCTCTTTGTTTCTGTTTATTTGTTTGTCTTTTCTGAATACTTATGAGTGCTGTGATAAGTGTGGGGAATGAAATTTTGTTTCTTTTGGTCACATGTTAAATATACCTCTGCCATATTTTTTATTTACCTCTCTGTGGTAAGAAGCTGTGAGCCATTCTTCAATATAATTTCGACCCCATTCTTTCTTCTGGTTTCATTTAGAAGAAGAATGCCAAGACTGATAGAATTCCTTTTGGCCAAGGATACCACATATATATAGTACCAGCTGCTGAGTTAAAGTTTATTAGACTATTTTAAATTATATGATTATTTATCTTCCTCTCTCCCCTTTTTATAATTCTATTACTGTCACTGAATAAATGGAAATGGACAATCCAAGACTACTTGTCATTTTATATTTTTATTTCTATTATGACACTCACTCTCAAAAATCATTGTTAATTGTAATTGAGTGCTTTCCAAAATGGCAGAACAAGACAGATCTTGCGATCTGCTGGAATGCACTTTGAGAACATCATGCCAAAATAATCCTTAGAGCAGGACTATATTGTTGGGATTGGAAGCTCAATTCCGTGTGGACGGTCTCGGGCGGGTAAAAGTGGGACTTCTAAATCTTAGAGTCTTACGAGGCCCTCCATGAACAGCGGGGGTTCGAGAAGGTCAGACTGAGCTAGCTCGGCTAGCTTGGGTATTTCTGCCTCTCCCCGGGAGATATGTGATGGGTGGAGTCTCCCTGCCCTCGAGATTGTCCCGGATTGGAGCACACCTAGTTACCTAACAGCACGGTATTGAGATGCAAACTGTGCGGCTGAAGGTTAAGTAGGATTGAGGAAGCCTGAAAGGTCTCTCTTAGCACGTGTGGAGCCAAGAGAACAGTAGGCTCCGCTCCTCTTCTTTCCTTTCTCCCCTCCCCCTCTCTCCCCGCTTGTATTTCTACTTCCAATCCTTTAAGATCTTAGCCTCCTTAGGAAATCTCCCCCTCTTCCTCCTAAGGAAGACCCCCCTGCATTTGTAACCCAAACCCTGTAATAAAGCTCAACCCCTGTTCGACTCTGGAACGTCCTTTCTCTCATACGTTTATCCGGTTTGGCCAACCGAAGACCTCGGAGGTGAGGTAAGAAAGACTCGGGTAGCCCAATACAGGCCTCTAGGCCTGGCACTATATAAATGGATAAATATGAAATACAAACGAAGTATAAGGTAATTTGGATAAGGAGAGAAGCATTCACAATTTGGGGGGAGCAGGGTTGATAAGGAAAGGGCTTCTATAGGTGACACTTGACCTGAATGTCAAGTGGATCTAGTTTTTAAGAGGCAAATGTGGAAGGGACAGCATTCAAGATGCAGGAGACTACCTGTGCAAAGACACAAAGGTGGGCCATAGAACACTATACAAATCATATGTTTATTTTTCCCTTGCATTTTTAGGGAAGAGTTTGAACCTATAACTTCAATGGTATGAAGAACTTCTAGCAAGGAAACTCTCTTTCTCCTGATGCACATCAGTAACTCATCTGTAATTTAGGGAACTTTAAATTACTTTAAGAAAATTAATAGAAAGTAAAAGGGACAAATCAAGAGTGCCTTCCAATGGAAATATGTAAGAATTAATCCTATTTTTACAATATAATTTCTAAACGTTATTTATTTATTAGTAGCTCTAGCCAAACTGCTTATAACTCTTCTGAGCAACAAATGATAAAAAATGGGAGATTCCAATAAGAAAGAATATATATATATGTGTGTGTGTATGTGTGTATGTGTACATGTATGTGTGTATATATGTATGTGTAAAAAACAAATTAATACTCTTTACACAGGATAAACACATAGAATTGATCCAGGCCATAATTTTGAATGAAGAAATATATTTCCATTGCTCCAATAACAGCACAGTTACATAAACTCAAACCCCACACCATTTTTATTGTTGTTTTTTAATAGTTGACTCTCACAGTAATATGACACTGAACTGCACACTTGAAGCATTGCAAATGGGAATGGAAACAGTCAGTAAAGGTGGGAATAACACTGTGAAGTGTAGAAAAAAGCTGATGATGAACAGGTGGCAAGAAGGCTGATAGATTTCACTGACACAAACCCCAGAATAACATTGCCCCAATTGCTGGAAACTGGCCAAAGTAAATGAAGAGAAGAAAAATTTAGCAGAAGATCAGGTTTTCTACAGAAATACTGGAAAGAATTCGCCCAACATCCTTGAGAAGTTAAGCTACTGGGATAGCAAAGACAGGAAGGGAGCACTAGAAGATGTCTCACATGTCATATCATAAATAACCTGGGTCCCTAATCAGCTTCCCTAAAGCTTTGTAAATCATCAGTAAGGAGCATCTTATAATAAACCACCAATGAATAGACTATGCAGCATTTAGAAGCTGTCTTTAGAGCATCAAAATCTTGTCATTTCTGACAACTGAATACCAAATTCAATTAATCATTTAGTAGTAATCAGCTCCCTGAAGAGATAGGATTTTCTACATTTTACTGAATACACTTAATACAACTATATTTCTCTTATTTTCCCCACTTTCCACTCTTTCATGAGTTTTTCAATGAATTGTCTCAGCATGATTCAATGTCTCTGAAGAAGTGGGAAAAAAACTCTATTATTACCTCCCTCCCCATTTTAAATTGCTTGACTACATCATACAAAAATCTAGGATGAAAAAGATAGAACGAAAGAATATAGTGTTAACATGACTGGAAGCTAGTCAGTTCCAATATTGCTCCTATCACCTCATCTAAACCTTTGCCGTTAGAGATTCCTTCTTTTAAGTTAAAGTACAATACCTAAAGTCAGTCAGAAAACATTTATTAATGTTTACCATGTACCACTCACTGTGCTAAGATCTAGTGATACAAAAAAGGCAAAACATAGACCCTAGCTTCAGGGAGCTCATAATCTAATGAGGGAGACAACTCACAGACAACTATGTACAAACAAGCTATATACATGATAAATGAAAAATTATCAACAAAGGGATGGCACTAAAATTAAGAGGAATAAGAAAAGGTTTTCTGCAGAAAGTGAGATTTTATCTGATACTCGAAGGAAGCCAAGGGTCAGAGAAAAGGAAAAAAAAGAGTTTTCTAGGTGTGGGGAGGAGACAATGAAAATTTGCAAAGTCAGGAGATGGAGTTTCTTATTCCATGAACCATAAGGAGGCCAGTGCCATTGAATTACAGCATAAGGGGAAAGAAAGATTAAGGTGTAAGAAGATTGAAAGGGGAGAGGGAGATAATAAAAGTCTATATAAGTCTTCTATTAAAATGTCAATAACTAGGGTGGAGCCAAGATGGTGAAAAGAAGCCAGAAAGTGACCTGAGCTCACCCCAGTTTTTCTCTGAAACAACATTAAGTCAAGCCTCTAAATGGATTCTGGAGTGATAGAACTTAAAACAATTTTTTCAGCTTAAGATAACTTAGAAAAACTTGAGGAAATGTCTGTCTCTCTTGGGCAAAAGGAGAGTACAACACATGGCACACAATATCCAGGAAAGCCAGCAGTAGACTCTTAGCCATAGCACAAATCAACTGAAGTCCCTTGGTTCTGGCTCAGTAGGCTAGTGACACAGCAGGTCAGTTGTGAGGTCTCCAGCCCTAGTTCAGAGAGCAAATTACCAACCCTGGAAACCAGACAAAAGCAGATGTGATGAGGCTGGGGAAACCCAGCACAGTGAACAAGTCACTAGTACTTTTGGCCCCAGTCCACAAAGCCAGTGATCAAACCCTTGTCACCCAGAACAAAAAACTTGGGACAATGCCCCCTGTGCTCCAGGAGCAGACTTCATCTTTTTAAGGCACAAAATAGGTGAAAACATGAGCAAGAAGTGGAGAAGAACATTGACCATAGAGAGCTTCTATGCATGGCAGGGAAGATCAGAACACAAACTCAGAAGAGGAGAGCAATGCCATAATGTCTGCATGTGAGACCTCAAAGGGGAATATGAAGTGGTCTCAGACCCAAAATGCCTTCTTAGAAAAGCTCAAAAAGTATTTAAAAAGTCTAGGTGGAGCCAAGATGGTGGAATAGAGAGGCAGAGAGACACTTAAGCTCTTCCCACAAACCCCTCAAAGGCAGCTAGGTGTGCAGTGGATAGAGCACCAGTGCAGGAGTCAGGAGGACCTGAGTTCAAATCTCACCTCAGATACCTGACACTCATTAGCTGTGTGACTTTGGGCAAGACACTTAACCCCAGTTGCCTCATCCTGGGTCATCTCCAGTCATCCTGATGAATATCTGGTCACTGATTCAGATGGCTCTGGAGGAGAAGTGAGACTGGTGACCTGCACAGCCCTCCCTCACTCAAAACAAAGTCAAGCACAAGTCATATCATTATTTCTATGATAGCATGGTCTTCTTCGGCAAAGAAGGACGAATACACACACACAAACCCCTCAAAAAAAAAAAGAGCTCTAAACAAATTCTTGAACAGCAGAAGCCACAAAATGACAGGTTGAAGCAAATTTTCAGCCTAAGACAATATGGAAGGTGGACAGGATGGGTCTATCACATCTGACTGGGAGCAGAGTGAAGTTTGAACAGTGTGGACAGAGCTGGAGCAGTCCTTAGGGGATTGAATCGCTAGTGGGTATGGCAGTTTCTAGGCTTCTCAACCCATAAATGTCAAATACAGTTTTGAAGGTCAGTGGAATGGGTCTCACCTGGCTGAGAGGGAAGATTAATCTGGCCCTAGTCCCTCTCTCTGCCCTGGCCCTAACTCCAGGGCGCATCAGCCACTGCCAAGCAGCAGCTGCTTCTGGAGCCCTCACTTAACAAAGAGCTCATGGGAGCATGGCAAATGGGGAAGAAAAAAAACAGACTATAGATTCTTACTTTCTTGGTGAAAAGGTATTTTCTTACATCATTGGTGACAAGGAAGATCAAGGAATGCAAGCAGAAGAAGACAATAAAGTCAAGGCTCCTGCATCCAAAGTCTCAAAGAAAAATATGAATTTGTCTCAGACCATGGAAGAGCTCAGAAAGGATTTTCAAAATCAAGTAAGAAAAGTAGAGGAAATATTGGGAAGAAAAATAAGAATGATGCGAGTAAATCGTGAAAAATCTGTCAATAGCTTACTAAAGGAGTCCCCCAAAATGCTGAAGAAAATAAAACCTTTAAAATTACAAGAACTCAAATGGCAAAAGAGGTCCAAAAAGCCGATGAAAAGAATGCCTTAAAAAGCATAATGGAAACAGAAAAAGATGTCCAAAAGCTTACTGAAGAAAATAATGCTTCAAAAATTAGAATGGAGTGAATGGAAGTTAACGACTTTATGAGAAACCAAGAAATTATAAAGCCAAGCCAAAATAACAAAAAACTAATAGACAATATGAAGTGTCTCAGTGGAAAAACAAATGACCTGGAAAATGGAACCAGGAGAGATAATTTAAAAGTATTTTAAAAGTCAAATAGGAAAGGTAGAAGAAATATTGGGAAAAGAAATGAGAGCTATACGAGAGGAAGTCAACAGCTTAGAAAAGGAAGGACAAAAACTGACTGAAGAAAGCAATTCCTTAAAAAAAAATGCAATTGGCCAAATTAGGGGAAAATCACTGAAGAAAACATCTCCTCAAAAAGTAAAATTGGCCAAATTAAGAAGGAGATAAAAAAATTAACTTAAGGAAATAATTCCTTAAAAATTAGAATTGGGAAAACAGAAGCTAAGAACTGTGAGACATCAAGAATCAGTCAAACAAAATCAAAGAATGGGGAATAAAAGAACATGTAAAACACCTCATCGGAAAAACTACCGATCTGGAAAATAGATCTAGAGAGATAATTTAAGAATTAATGGACTGTCTGAAAGCCATGATCAAAAGATGAGTTTGGACATTATATTCTAAGAAATTATTAAGGATAACTTCCCTGAAGTCCTAGAACCAGAGGGTAAAATAGTCATTGCCAAAATCCATTTATCATCTCCTGAAAGAGATCCCAAAATGAAAACTCCAAGTAATATTGTAGCCAAATTTCAGAACTGTCAGATCAAAGAAAAAATACTGCAAGCAGCAAGAAAGAAACAATGCCTGAATCATGGACCAATCAGAATATTTAGGGAGAAGAATACTTAGGCAGAGCCAAGATGGTGAAAACAAGTCAGGAAGTTGTGTGAGCTCTTCCTTTCCTCAGAAACAATGCTAAATCAACCTTCCAAAAGAATTCTAGATCAACAGAATCCACAGAATTGAATTCAAAAAGATGGAAACAATTTTCTAGCCCAAGAAACTTAGAAGGACTTCAGGAAAGGTCTGGATCACTGGATAAAAGGGCAGCACAGCCTACCACAGGTGGTCTCTAGGTGAGCCAGTGGGAGGCTCTTAGCCACAGCAGAGCTCAACACACTATGGTTCTGGCTCAACAGGTCATTGGCACAGCAGGTCAGCTGTGAGACCTCCAGTCCCAGTGCAGCAGATAACCTGCCAGCCACAGAGGTCCTGGCAAAGAATGCCAGTGAGCAGGCCTCTGGCCCCCAGTATAAGAAGCTTGGGACAGTGCCTCCTGAGACTCAGAAGCAGAGTTCAACTTTAAAAATGAGCAAAAAATTAAAAAAAGAGTGTTGATCATAGAAAGCTACTATGGCAATAGGAAAGATCAAAATACAAACTCAGAAGAGGACAACCATGTCAAAATGCTTACATGTGAAGCCTCAAAGGAGAATATGTATTGGTCTCAAGCCCAAAAAAGTTCATTGGAAGATCTCAAAAAGGATTTTAAAAATCAAATAAGAGATGCAGATGAAAACCTGGGAAAATAAATGAGAGTTATACAAGAGAATTATGAAAAAAAATCAACAGCTTGGGAAAGAAAGCACAAAAAAATCACTGGGGGCAAAGGAAACTCTTTAAAAGTAGAATTGGCCAAATGGAAAAGGAGGTGCAAATGCTAACTGAGGAAAATAATTCCTTAAAAATTAGAATTGGGCAAGTGAAAAATGACTCTATGAGACATCAAGTTTCAGTTAAACAAAATCAAAAGAATAGAAAAAAGAAGAAAATGTAAAGAATACTGATAAAAAAAAGAACTTGGATAGCATCTTTGAACAAATTATCAAAAATGAGAAAGAAAAACTGTCTTAAGGTACTAGAACAAGAGGGCAACACAGTCATTGAAAGAATTCATGATCACTTGCTGAAAGAGATCCCAAAATGAAAACTCCAAGGAATATTAGAGCCAAATTCCAGAACTATCTGGTCAAAGAGAAAACACTACAAATGGTCAGAATGAAATGCAAATATTAAGAAGCCACAATCAGGATTACACAGGATTTAGCAGCTTCTACATTAAAGGCTCTGAGAGTTTAGATATGATATTTGGGAAGACAAAAGAGCAAAACGGATTATAATTGTTCAGGAGAAAAGATGGATATTCAATGAAATAGAAGACTTTCAACCTTCCTCATTGACTAGACTAGAGATGAACAGAAAATTTGATCTTCAAATTCAAGACTCAAAAGAAACCAAAAAAACGTAAACAGGAAAGAAAAAACCATTAACAATATGGTATTCTGTAAGGTTAATCTGTTTACATCCCTATATGGGAAGATGATACTTATAACTCTCAAGATCTATATCTCTAGTAAGGCAGTTAGAAGGCATGTACATAGACAAGAGGATATAGGTGTAAATTGACTTTCTTGTGATGATATTAAAAAAAATTAAGGAGTTAAAATAAAAGGACAATAATTGGAAAAGGTGAAAAGAGGAAGAAGAATGGGGTAAATTATACCACATGAAGAAGTATGAAAGACCCATTATCATAGAGAGAAAGAAGGGAGGAGGTAAGCATTGTTTGAATCTTACTCTCATTGGATTTGGGTCCAAGAGGGAATAATACACATATTCAGTTGGGTAGATAAATCTATTTTACTCTATAGGGAAGTAGAAGGGGAAAGGGGGAAGAAAAGGGAGGGGGGCTGATAAAGGGAGGGCAGATTGGGGGAAACAGTGATCAGAAGCAAAATACTGCTGTGGAGGGACAGCATGAAAGGAGATAGAAAAGTACAGATGGGGGGATTGGATGGATAGAAAGATACAGTTAGTAATTATAACTGTGAATGTGAATAGGATGAGCTCTTCCATAAAACAGAAGATAATACAAAGGATTAAAAATTAGAATCCTAAAAAATGTTGTTTACAAGAAACACATTTGAAGAAGAGAGACACACACAGAGTAAAAGTAAAAGGCCGGAGAAGAATATATTGTGCTTCAGCTGAAGTTAAAAAAAAAAACACAGTGGTACCAATCTTGATGTCAGGCAAAGTAAAAACAAAAATGAATCTAATTAAAAGAGACAAGGAAGGAAACTACATCTTGCTAAAAGTTATCATAGACAATTAAGAAATATCATTACTAAACATATACGCACCCAGTGGTGTGAAATCCAAATTCCTAGAGGAGAAACTAAGTGAGTTACGGTAAAGATAAACAGCAAAACTATACTAGTGGAGGACCTCAACTTCCCTCTCTCAAAACTAGATAAATTTAGTTACAAAGTAAACAGGAAAGAAGTGAAGGAGTAGAAGAGAATTTTAGAAAAATTAGATATGATAGACCTCTATAAAAAATTGAATATGAATAGAAAAGAATATACTTTTTTCTCAGTGGTACATGGCACCTACACAGAAACTGACCACATATTAGAAATAAGCCTCATAAAGAAATAAACCACATAAAGAAATAAACCTCACAATCCAATACAAAAAGGCAGAACCATTAAATGCATTCTTTTCAGATTATGATGCAATGAAAATTATGTATAATAAAGGGCATGGAAAGATAAATTAAAAATTAACTGGAAATCAAATAATCCAATGCTAAAGATTGAGTGGGTCAAACAACAAATCAAAAGAAAATCTATAGTTTCATCAAAGACAATGAAAATAATGAGACAACATCCCAAAATTTGTGTGATGCACCCACTTAAGGGCAAATCCATATGTTTAAATGCCTACATGAATGAAATAGAGAAAGAGCAGATCAATCAATTGGATATGCAATTTCAAAAGCTAGAAAAAACAAATTTAAAATCCTCAATCAAATACCCAAGAAATTCTGAAACTCAAAGGAGAGATTAATAAAATAGAAAGCAAGAAAACTATTGAAATAATAACTAAAACTAAGAACTCAAAAAAAATACATAAATCTTTGCTTGACTAGATTAAAGAAAATTACTGGGGGCGGAGCCAAGATGGCAAAGTGAAAGCAACGACTCACCCAAGCTCCTGGAAAAACTCCTCTGGATATCTCTGGGGGGAGAGTCTGACCAGACTTTGGAGGTATAGAATCCAGTGGGTGACGGACTTTGACGGATTCGGAGCCCAGGTTGGACTGGAGGGTCCACGGGAGGGATCTGTTCCGCGGGGGTAAGACCCCGGCGCACAGAGCAGCACTGTCGGCGCGACAGGGCGGAGGGGACCTGAGGGGCCCGAGAGTGGCGGGCGAGACCAGCGGAGCAGGAGATAAGCCAGGCCGAGCCGATGAGAGCCGCTGAGCACCAGATATCAGCGCAGCAGCCCTTAAAACCTTCAGCCTGAAGACTGGACTTCGGTGGGTCAGCTACTTGAACTTCCAGGAGTTGGGATGGCGGAGTGATCAGTAAGTGCTCTCTCCTCCCCCCTGATGACCATGAGGGAACCATAAAATTATTCCCCAGATTAATCCTGGATCAGCGGGAACAGTAGGGAACACCAGAGGCTGGAAAAGTGGCAAGGGGGGATTCTTCCTACTGTGGCGGAGGCGATCTGGAGGGACAGATGACCCAGGGCAGAGAAAATTCTCACTGAGACCCAGGCAAGCCTCAGAGCCGGGAGACAAGCCCCAGGAGGGGCGGGAACATGCATTAACTTCTAGGCCTACCCCAGCCCTCCAGGGGAAAAGGGAAGACAATAGGGAAGCTGGGATCACCATCCCCTGACCTTGCCTTTGCCTCAAGTCAGCTGAGGAGATCTCCTGAGACCAGACCACCCCTCCCACACACCCAACAAGCTAACCCCAGGGTTGATCTGGGAAACAACAACAACAACAACAACAAAAAAGCCTGCTTTCAGCCTAGACACACAGCAGCCCAACTTAAAAGATCTGTATCTTCTGACTGAAAGAACCAGAAGCTACAACACTCAGCCAACATCATGCATCGGAAAAAGCAGACGAAAAGTGAAAAAACCGTAGAATCTTTCTATGCGGATAAGGACCAAAACACAAACACCAAAGAGGTCAGAGCTGAGACTGTACTTTCATCGGAAACCTCAGATGGGACTATGAATTTCTCGCAAGCACAACTAGATTACCTGGAACGTCTGAAGAAGGATATAAAAGAAAAACTGGCCAATGATTTTAAAATTATAAAAAAAGAATTCACTGATGAGAACATCACTCTGAAAAGGGAAATTGAAGAAATAGAAAAGGAAGTTCAAAAATTAACTGAAGAGAATAACTCCCTAAAAGGAAGAGTTAATCAAACGGAAAAGGAAACCCAAAACCTAATTGGGAAAATTGAACAGATGGAAAAGGAAACCCAAAACCTAACTGGGAAAATTGGTCGAATGGAAAAAGAAATACAAAAATTAAATGGAGAAAATAGCTCCTTAAAGGGAAAAATTGGTCAGATGGAAAAGGAAATGAAAAAGCTAACGGAAGAAAACAATACGATGAAGATTAGAATTGGGCAAGTAGAAACTAATGACTCAATGAGGCAACAAGAATCAGTCAAACAAAATCTAAAGAATGAAAATATAGAAGAAAATGTAAAATATTTAATTGGAAAAACAACTGACCTGGAAAATAGATCCAGGAGAGAAAATTTAAGAATTATTGGCCTGCCAGAAACCCATGATGAAGAAAAGAGTCTGGACAACATCTTCCAGGAAATCATCAAGGAAAACTGCCCAGAAGTACTAGACTCAGAGGGCAAAATAGTCATCGAAAGAATCCACCGTTCCCCTCCCGAAAGGGATTCCAAACTCAAAACCCCAAGAAATATAGTTGCCAAATTCCAGAGCTATCAAGTGAAGGAGAAAATACTACAAGCAGCCAGAAAGAAACAATTCAAATATCAAGGACACACAGTCAGGATCACACAGGACCTTGCAGCTTCTACATTAAAAGATCGAAAGAACTGGAACCCAATATTCCGTAAGGCAAAGGAGTTGGGACTTCAACCAAGGATCAACTACCCAGCAAAGTTCAGCATAACATTTCAGGCAAGGAGAAAGTCATTCAACGAAATAAGGGATTTCCAGAGCTTCCTGACCAAAACACCAGAACTCAATAGACAATTTGATCTTCAAATGCAGGTCTCCAGAGAATCATAAAAAGGTAAACAGAGGGGAAAAAACAAAAACAAAAACTTGCTACTCAATTAGGGCAAACTGTTTACCTCCCTATAAGGGAAGATGATACCTGTTAGTCTTGAGAACTGTGCAGCTATTATGATAAAAGGGATATATGTCGAGGGAACGGGCATAAAGTAAATGATGTCATGTCAAAAATATGATTTAAGTATGAGAAGGGAATGTAATAGGAGGTGTGGAAAGGGGGAAGCAGAAAATGGCAAATTATATCACAGGAAGAAGTACAAAACTATAGTAGAGGGAAGGAGGGGAGGGAGATGAGCATTGTTTGAGAGGTACTCTCATCTGATTTGTTCAAAGGAGGGAACAATAATCTTAAGTAGATAAGCCTAACTAGCTCTATAGGTAGTAGGAGGGGAAGGGGAAAGAAAGGGGAGGGTGGCTAAAAGGGAGGAAAGAAGCAATAAGAGTAAAGGGGACTAAAAGGGAGGGGGGTCAAAAGAAGGAGGGGAAGGCTGCAGGAGGAGGGGGAGAAAAGTGAATACTATTGAGGAGGGGAAGGGAGATGGGAGAGCTAAAAGCACAAATGGTGGGAAAGAGGTTGGAGGGAAATACACAGATTGTAATCATAACTGTGAATGTGAATGGAATGAACTCTCCCATAAAACGGAGATGGATAGCAGAATGGATTAAAAGCCATAATCCAACAATATGCTGCTTACAAGAAACACATTTGAAATGGGGGGATACACATAGGATAAAGGTCAAAGGATGGAGCAGAATATATTGTGCTTCAGCTCATGTAAGAAAGGCAGGAGTAGCAATCCTAATCTCAGACAAAGAGAAAGCAGAAATAGATCTAATCAAAAGGGATAAGGATGGAAACTATATCCTGCTAAAAGGCACCATAGACAATGAAGCAATATCATTACTAAACATGTATGCTCCAAGTGGTATAGCATCCAGATTCTTAGAGGAGAGGTTGGGGGAGTTGAAGGAAGAAATTGATAGCAAAACTATACTAGTGGGGGACCTCAACCTCCCCCTCTCTGAACTCGATAAATCCAACCTCAAAATAAACAAGAAAGAGGTTAAGGAGGTAAATAAAACTCTGGATAAGGTAGGTATGATAGATCTTTGGAGAAAATTAAATGGGAATAGAAAGGAATATACCTTTTTCTCAGCGGTACATGGAACATTTACAAAAATTGACCATGTACTAGGATATAAAAATCTCACAATCCAGTGCAGAAAGGTAGAGATAATCAATGCATCCTTTTCAGATCATAATGCATTAAAAATTACATGTAATAAAAGGCCATGGAAAGAGAAACCAAAAATCAATTGGAAACTAAATAATCTAATTCTAAAGAAGGGTTGGGTTAAAGAAGAAATCATAGAAACAATCAACAATTTCATTCAAGAGAATGACAATAGTGAGACAACATGCCAAAACTTATGGGATACTGCAAAAGCAGTTATTAGGGGAAGTTTTATATCTTTGAATGCTTACATAAATAAAATAGAGAAAGAGGAGATCAATGACTTGGGCTTGCAGTTGAAAAAGCTAGAAAAAGAACAAATTGAAAATCCCCAAGTAAATACCAAATTAGAAATACTGAAAACCAAAGGAGAGATTAATAAAATTGAAATTAAGAAAACTATTGAATTAATAAATAAAACCAATAGTTGGTTTTATGAAAAAACTAATAAAATTGATAAACCTTTGGTCAATCTGATTAAAAAAAAGAAGAAAACCAAATTACTAATATTAAAAATGAAAGGGGTGAACTCACCTCCAATGAGGAGGAAATTAAAACAATAATTAGAAACTACTTTGCCCAACTTTATGCCCACAAATTCGATAATCTAAATGAGATGGCTGAATATTTTAAAAAATACAAATTGCCCAGATTAACAGAAGAGGAAGTTGAATACTTAAACAACCCCATCTCAGAAAAAGAAATTGAACAAGCCATCAATGAACTCCCTAGGAAAAAATCTCCCGGGCCAGATGGATTCACAAGTGAATTCTATCAAACATTTAAAGAACAGTTAATTCCAATACTACATACACTATTTTTGAAAATCGGGAAAGAAGGAGTCCTCCCAATTTCTTTCTATGATACAAATATGCTTTTGATACCCAAACCAGGAAGAGACAAAACAGAGAAAGAAAATTATAGACCAATTTCCCTAATGAATATAGATGCAAAAATTTTAAATAAGATTTTAGCAAAACGAATACAGCATCTTATCACGAGATTAATACATTATGATCAGGTAGGATTCATACCAGGACTACAGGGCTGGTTCAATATTAGGAAAACTATTAGCATTATTGATCACATCAACAACAAAGCTAACAAAAACCACATGATTATCTCAATAGATGCAGAAAAAGCTTTTGACAAAATACATCCATTCCTACTAAAAACATTGGAGAACATAGGAATAAAGGGAACTTTCCATAAAATAATAAGCAGTATCTATCTAAAACCTTCAGCAAGCATTATATGCAATGGGGATAAGCTAGATGCATTCCCAATAAGATCAGGGGTGAAACAAGGTTGTCCATTATCACCACTATTATTCAATATGGTACTAGAAATGTTAGCTGTAGCAATTAGACAAGATAAAGATATTCAAGGAATAAGAACAGCCAAAGAAGAAACTAAGTTATCACTCTTTGCAGACAATATGATGATTTACCTAGAGAATCCCAGAGATTCAAGTAAAAAATTACTTGAATTAATAAACAACTTTGGCAAAGTTGCAGGTTACAAAATAAGCCCACACAAATCTTCTGCGTTCCTATATATTAGCAACAAAGTCCAACAGCAAGAGATAGAAAGAGAAATCCCATTTAAAGCTAGGGTAGACAGTATAAAATACTTAGGAGTCTACCTGCCAAAACAAACCCAGGGATTATATGAACACAATTACAAGACACTTTTTGCACAAATAAAGTCAGATTTAAGTAAGTGGAAAAACATTAGTTGCTCATGGATAGGCCGTGCTAATATAATAAAAATGACAATTCTACCCAAATTAATATACTTATTTAGTGCCATACCAATTAAACTATCAGACAATTACTTTCTAGAGCTGGATAAAATAATATCAAAATTCATTTGGAAAAACAAAAGGTCCAGAATATCAAAGGGACTAATGAAAAGAAATGCTTGGGAAGGTGGCCTAGCGCTACCAGACCTCAAACTGTACTATAAAGCAGCAATTATCAAAACCACTTGGTATTGGCTAAGAAACAGAGAGGTAGACAAGTGGAATAGACTTGGCACTCAAGATGCAGTAGGCAAGCAATATAGCAACCTTCTGTTTAATAAACCCAAGGACCCCAGCTTCTGGGATAAGAACTCATTGTTTGACAAAAATTGCTGGGAAAACTGGATAACAGTGTGGCGGAAATTAGGCATAGACCCATACCTGACACCATACACAAGAATAAAGTCCAAATGGGTACATGATTTAGGTATAAAGATTGATACCATGAATAAACTGGAGAAACAAGGAATAGTGTATTTATCAGATCTATGGAGAAGGGAAGAATTCTTTACTAAAGGAGAAATAGAAAGCATTATGAAATGCAAAATGGATAACTTTGATTACATTAAACTGAGAAGTTTTTGCACAACCAAACCCAATGCAACCAAAATCCGGAGGGATGTAGTAAATTGGGAAAAAATTTTTACAGCTAAGCTCGGGGATAAAGGCCTCATTTCTAGAATATATAGAGAACTGACCCAAATGTATAACCATACAAGTCATTCCCCAATTGATAAATGGTCAAAGGATATGGACAGGCAATTTTCAGAAGAAGAAATTAAAGCTATCTATAATCATATGAAAAAATGCTCTAAATCACTATTGGTTGGAGAGATGCAAATCAAAACAACTCTGAGGTACCACATCACACCTATAAGATTGGCAAACATGACAGAACAAGAAAATGATAAATGCTGGAGAGGATGTGGGAGAGTTGGAACACTAATTCATTGTTGGTGGAGCTGCGAGCGCATCCAACCATTCTGGAGAGCAATTTGGAACTATGCCCAAAGGGCTACAAAAATGTGCATACCCTTTGACCCAGCAATATCGCTACTAGAACTATATCCCCAAGAGATCATAAAAATGGGAAAGGGTCCCACATGTACAAAAATATTTATAGCAGCACTCTATGTAGTTGCCAAAAACTGAAAGTCAAGGTGATGTCCATCAACTGGGGAATGGCTGAATAAATTATGGTATATGAATGTAATGGAGTACTATTGTGCCATAAGAAATGATGAACAAGAAGACTTCAGTGAGGCCTGGAAGGACTTATATGACCTGATGCTGAGTGAAAGGAGCAGAACCAGGAGAACTTTATGCACAGCAACGACCACAGTGTGTGAGAGTTTTTTCTGGTAGACCTAGATTTTTGTAATAACACAAGAACTTCTTGCATAAAAAAAAAATAAATAAATCCCAATGGTGGTTCTCAAGGCAAAATGCCTTCCACACTCAGAGAGAGAAATATGGAAGTCACTCACATAATGTAACAGATCATGTTTGTGTATGTGTATGTGTTTGTGTATCATGTTCTGATTTGTTATACGATTTCTTTCATTTATCTTAGTCTGACTACATAGCATGACTATAGTGAAAATATACTCAATAGGAAAGTATATGTAGAATCTATACAGAATTGTATGCAGTCATGGGGAGGGAGGGGGGGAGTGGGGGGGATAAAATCACAATTGTATGGCAGTGATTGTTAAACATTAAAAAAGAAAAAAAGAAAAAAAAAAGAAAAAGAAAAAAAAAAAAGAAAATTACCAGCATCAAACATAAAAAGGGTGAATTCACCACCAATGAAGATGAAATCAACGTAATAACTAGGAGCCTTTTTGCCCAACAGTATGCCAATAAATCTGTCAATCTAAATGAGATGAATGGATATTTACAAAAAATACAAATTGCCCAGATTAACAGAAGAGGGAATAAAATATTTAAGTAACCCCATTTTCGAAAAAAAAAAAAAAAAGAAATTGAACAAATCAGCAATCAACTCCCTAAGGAAAAAAAAGTCCGGAATCAGGTGGAGTTTACAAGGGAATTGTACAAAGTATTTAAAGAATAATTAATTCCATTACTATAAAAACTATTTGGAAAAATGGGTGAAGAAAGAGTTCTACTCATTTCCTTTTATTGTACAAATATGGTGCTGATAAGTGAATCAGAAAAAGCCAAAATAGAGAAAGAAAATTATAGACCAATTTTCCTAATAAATATTGTTGCAAAAATTTTAAGTAGAATATTAGCAAAGAAAATACAATAATTTATCACCAGGATAACACACTATGATCAGGTGGAAACTTACATCAGAAATGCAAGGCTAGTTCAATATTAGGAAAATTATTAGCATAATTGACCATATCAATAATAACCAATAGTAATCAAATGATTATCTCAATAGATGCAGACAAAGCTTTTGACTTTTGTCTACAGCATTCATTCCCATTAAAGATACTAAAGACCATAGGAATAAATGCATTAAAATGGCAAGTAATGCCCACCTAAAATCATCAGCAAGCATAATATGGAATGGGGGTAATCTAGAAGCCTTCCCAATAAGATCGGGGGTGGAGCAAGGATGTCCATTATCAGACAATTATTCAATGTTTTACTAGAAATGTTAGCTTTAGCAATAAGAGAAGAAAAAAGAAATCAAAGAAATTAGTTTACATAATGAAGAAACAAAACTATCACTCTTTGCAGGCAACATGATGGTATGCTTCAAGAATTCTAGAGAATAACTAAAACAAACTTCTTGAAATAATTAATAACTTTAAGAATGTTGAAGGATATAAAATAAAGCCACATAAATCATCAGCATTTCCATAGATTACCAGCAAAGCTCAGCAGCAAGAGATAGAAAGAGAATTTCCATATAAAATAACTGTAGATAATATAAAATATTTGTGAGTATACTTTGTAAGACAAGCCCAGGAACTATATGAACACAATTATGAAACATTTTTCACAAAAATAAAGCTAGATCTAAACAATTGGAAAAATATCAGTTGCTTAAGGGTAGGCCATGCTAATACAATAAAAATTGCAGTTCTATCAAAAATAATTTATTTCTTCAGCCCCATACTAATTAAACTACTAAAAGTTATTTATAGAATTAGAAAAAATATTTAAAAATCTGAGAGAAAAAAAGTCAAGAATGTTGAGGTTATTAATGAAAGAAATACATAAAGGAAGGTATCCTAGCTATATCAGATCCAAAACTATATTGTAAAGCAGCAAATCATCAAAACAATTTGTTACTGGCTAAGAAATAGTATACTAAAATATTTATAGCAACTCTTTTTGTGGTGATAAAGAATTGGAAATTGATGGAATGCTCATCAGTTGGGAAACGGCTGAACAAGGTGTGGTGTATAAATGTAATAGAATACTGTTGTGGTATAAGAATGATGAGCAGGTGAATTTCAGAAAAACCTCAAAAGACTCAAATGACCTGATGCTGAGTGGAGTGAGCAGAAGTAGGAGAACATTGTATAGCACCATTGTAAGATGGTCAACATGGCTTGACTTAACAACAATACAATAATTCAAGACAACTCCAAAAGACTCATGATGGAAAATGCTGTGCACATCCAGAAAAAGAATTGTAGAGTCTGAATGTCTATCAAAGCACACCATTTTCACCTTTTTATGTTGTTTGTAGCTTTTCAATTTGTTCTACTTCTTTCACAACATAACTAACATGGAAATGCGTTTACATGGTTAAACAATATAGACATGTATAACCAAAAAAAAAAGGAATATTTGTATGTATATATATATATATATAAGTATGTATACACATGTATATATAACTTTTCTATCTATATATAATCTAAAAAATAATACTTATGCACACCTGTATACATAGGTATATATATAACCTTTCTATCCATAGATAATAAAAAAAAATACTTGGGAAAGACCTGAGATGACCCTAATTCCCCCTCTTTATAATTGTGTGATGCAGTCAAAATACCTCTGCCCTTATATGGAAGATGCTTATTCCTATAAAAGCAGAATATACCTGGATTCCTGGAGGGCCCTTCCAAAGCCTCTCTGCCTTGGAGAACTGAATAAACTTTTAACTTTCATTTCCTGAATTTCCTTCATTTAATCAAGGCAAATGTCCCAACAAAGATTTATTTTAACACATAGAACTAAAAAGGAAATCAACATTTAGTAGCTGTTTCCTCTGCATCAGGCACTGTGCTATCTGTATTGCCAAGGCAATATGCATAGCCCTGGTGGTGACTATGAATATGCCAGAATAGTTCTCAATTGCAAAATATAAGAGTCTACATAAAAGGCAGAAGAAAAACCTTCATTTAAGCACCAGAAAGCCAAATCCCAGAATCAGAAAGTAAAATCTGTCATGGTGACCAAGAAGTCAATAACCATGATCACAGCAGGGGGCAAAGCCATTCCCGAGTCTCCGTTCCCTCAGCCAAAGCCTTCTCACAAGCAAATACTCATGATTCTTAGCCTTGCCATGCCTGCTGCCTGTGTCTTCTCCCCTCTGTCCAGACTGGGCTAACTCACGTCCTCCTGGTTCTGCTCCACCCTTCCTGTTCCACCTGTTCATCAAGCTCCTCCCACCACATGTGACTTAGGCTTCCAGGTGATTTAAGCAGATCATCGTCACCTATTAATGAATAAGAAAGATCTTTCCATTTAAATGACTATTACACTATCTCATTTTATGTTCACAACAACTCTGGGTAGGAAAGGCTATTATTCTACCTCTTTTACTGGAAACTGAGTTAGAAGGAAAGAGACAGGCAGGGAGATTAAATGTTTTGCCTCAGTTCATCTAGATACTAAATGTTGGAAGCCATATTTGAACTCACCTTTTCCTAACTCCAGAGCCAGTGTTCTGCCCATTATGCTACCTCGATGCCTCTAAAAGGCATCTTAAAGGTGATGAAATCCACAGGCAAAGATCTGTAGATGAACAAATTGAGGCAAAAAAAAGTAGAATGACTTGTCAAAAGTAACAGAGGCAGAAAGCAACAGAGTCAGGATTTGAGCCTATGTCCTTTGACTTAAGTCCAAAATACTTTCCTTATAAAGTATTGGTTAATTCCTCTTTAAAACATGTTTTGCCATCCTATGAACATCATAAAAAAGAGAGCTGAATTCCATAACCATTGTTTCTAAAATCATTATTCATTTGAAGTTTCATCCTGACTTTTTGCTATTTTCTCTTTGCTTCTAGCCATAGTTATAGCATTATAATAAAATCCAAAAAGAAAAAAATGTTATTGGAGGATTATTTTTCTAATAGCTAAGACTTACAACATTGAAAAGACTTTTAAACTATAAGGTTGGTAAGTTTAACTTTCTTTTCAAATATGAAAAACAATAGATTAAATTAGAAAATAACCTTGAAACACTGACTTTGAGTATACCATCCTCAGCACATTTTTATCAGTACGGGATCTACTCTTCCTGAGACACAGCACCATTGTTGAACTCTCTACAGTCATAGTCTGTAGAGATATTGTGTGTAACTGCACAAGTTATGAAACTCTGTTGGTGCATGTAACTATTTTACAGTGAGGACCAGTTGCATATAGCTTAGGTGGAGAAAGAATTTAGGTGACCCTAGCCACAAGCTTTGGAGATGAGGCTCTGCTGGAAAGATTTTAATACTGGGTGAAAAAAAAAATGCCTAGGGACAATTAGGTAGACAGGATATCAACAGGCAGTCAGGACAGATTTGTCTTGGAACCAAGGGACAAAATGTCAATCACAGGGAGCCTCAAGTCTCTTTCCTGAGATAAGATTTTAATAGCTAGGGTTCACACTATCTGAGCATGGGTCAGACCCAAAAGCAAGAACACCTTCCTCAACTGAGTAAGTGGGAGGTGTGGTTAGACTAGAGGGCCAAATAGTCTTAGTGGCAAGATGAGTAAAAGATGATTAGAAGTGAATGGAGGAAGTCAACAGTGCAGTGAAATTCAGCTAGGATCTTACATATCCCAGCTATCTGTAAGATTCTATCCCTAGTACTTCACAAAACAGATAAGGGTAGGGTGAATATGAATACATAAACTGTGTTTCTTTCTACTCCTGGTGATTGGTTTACCTTAGCATATAAAAAAAAAAGATTTAGGCTGTTTGGTTTGGGAAGACTTTGCAGGCTTCTAGATTATACTTGTTGATTTAATTGTTCCTTTCAAAATTAATATGATTAAAAACTATCCAACTATGTTTTCCTTTTGTGAGTAACTCCTTTGAAAGGCAGCAGGGACAGTATGAGGTAGGGGACTTTCCTTGGTGGAGAAATAGATATTTATACACTTAAACTTCTGATTAATGGGAGGTACACTTCCATTAATAACTCTATGAAAGCCAGAGAGAATGTAATTCTAATGCCCAAAATCACTTCTGATGTTGTGTAGAACACAGAACCAGTGAGGCAGAGTACTTGGTCCAGTATTTGGTCTTTATTATTGAACAGGATTAGGCAACCAACTGATGAGCAGCATTCCCTAGTCATCAAATCGATAGATATATTCTAGAGTATGTGATTGCTGCTACAGCATAATTATTTTATATTTCTAAGAATATCCCAAAGCTATTTAGGAAAAAAAGTATTTCTGAATGGCTATCGAGATCACTAGCTCCCACTAAACAATGTTCTACTCAAAATAGGGAAGTAATGAAGAAGGATGGTTTTCTCCATTTATTTTGGATTTAGAAGGTTCTTTGCTATACATTCTTTGGAAGGAAATCATGAACATTGGCTTTATATTCCCCACCGTGTAAGCATCAAGTCTTCGAGGCCGCAGGGGCATACTAATTGATCAGTGTCATACTAAACTGTAGATGAGAACTTTTCCCCCCAAGATGTAAAAATATCATTTCAGTGTTAAGAAATTACTTTCAAGGTCAAAGAGAATACTGACAAAATGGTACTTTTTAGAAAGCAATATATCTTTTTTTAAAATAACAAACTAAAACATTCAGGCACATTACAAAGTGACTTGACATACCTTCCCAAATTATGATGTCATTTAAAAAAGACAGGAGCAAAAGCATTATATATAAATCTAGAAAGAATCTCAGATATCATACAAAGGTTCCCAAGGTAAGGAATATCACCTCTGGAGGCACTGGGACAATCTGGGGGGGAGGGGAGATGAAAGTAGCATCGAATGTAATTGAGGGCCTTTGAATAAAAATAAGGATATGGTAGAAGCATAAGGAAAGATGAGAAGACAAGGAAATTTTGAAAAATTATTCCTACATATTTCATCTGTTGTGTTACAGTTAAAGTCATAGTGATTATATTATTTCCTAAATAATCACACAAAGTTAAAGTTACAGCCAATCAGTAGTCAGACACTGAGAGGTCTAAACAAGCAAGTGATGGTAAATGATTCTGTTGCACATTGTCAGGAAGTCCAGTATGCATTAGCAGGGACTTGTTTACAACACAATACTATACATGTACATGACACAATATTGTATCATCAAAATTTCAATGCAGGAAATTTACAATGAATTATTAAATTTAAGATGTCATTACAAAAATATATATATTTTTGAAATGACACACATTTAAAGAAAACATTAAGCATTTAAAGAAAGTAGAATTTCAAGGGGACACTGAGTGATTTTTTAAAAAATGGGGCAGCAGGCCAAATGGGTTTGGGAAACTCCCACTTAGATAAACCTGCTCCTTTTCCAGAAAAGGTAAATGAGGTACATAGAGGTTACCTGGCTTGACCAAATAATTCAGTAAATAGCATAGTCAAAATCTGAGCCCTGCTACTCTGATTCCAAAAATAACATCTCTTTTTCTCTTACACATGCTACCAGTGCTATTCAAGATATTTACATTTAGGAGGACAAATCAATTATTTTTTAAAACTTTTAATTTTTTTTCACCATAGATCAGAAACATTTTGATAATATGCATGAATTGTGATGCATATAAGGGAAAAAAACCACCTCAGATTGGTTTTATTATTATTTCATTATTGTTGTTTTTGTATTATTAATTCATTATTAATTTTATTACTTTAATATTCACTTTGGCTATTTTTTTCCATTTTATTACTCATCTATTTCTATTTTGCATAGTCATATAGGTATTGTATTCCATACTGAGAGCTTTATGGTGCCAAAGGATTTAGTATTTTAAAATACAAACATTTTAATAGATTTAATATTTAAAATATTAATATTTTCTAGAAAGGAAGCTGAGTGGTGCAGTGGATAGAGTGCTGGGTCTAGAGTCAGGAAGACTCATGTTTGTAAGTTCAAATCTGGCCTCAGACATTTATTAGCTATGTGGCCCTAAGGAAGTTACTTAACCTTGTTTGCCTCAGTTTGTAACTGTAAAATGAGTTGTAGGAGGCATTGTCAAACTGCTCTCGTATTTTTGCCAAGAAAACCCCCAAATGGGATTGTAAAGAGTCAGACATAACTGAATACAAACAAACAAACAAAAATGAACAACCTCTAAACTCTTGGGCTTTGTTTTAAGGCATCTGGTTCATTTTTGTACTTGCCCCCATAGTAGGACCAACTATCAGTACCAGCCATATCTTATTAGATTTTTTCCCTTAGATAAAATTTTAAGAATAAAACCAAAGGTTGGGGGGGTGGGAGTGGGGGGGGGTGGAGCCAAGATGACAAAGTAGAAGGATGGACCTGCTCTAGCTCTCCCCTCACAGCCCAAGAACTACCTGTAAAAAATGACTCTAAACAAATTTTAGAGAAGCAGAAGCCACAAAACAGATTGAAACAGATTTCCAGTCTAAGACAGCCTGAAAGGCCAACAAGAAAGATCTATTGCATGGGGCTCAGAGTGGAGCACAGCCCAAGCCTGGCCCATAGACAGAACTGGAGAGGGTTTCAGGGAACAGCATCACAGGCAGCACCTGTGGTTCACAGATTTCTCAACCCACAAATACCAAAGACAACTTCAAAGGTAAATAAGAAAGCTCTTTCACCTGGGTGAGAGGGGAACAAGGTCTGGCCCCAGCCCTGCCCCAGGACTGCTGCAGCAACTGTAGCAACAGTGTCCACTTTTGGAACCCTTGGCCTAAACACCCTGAGGGAATCAAGAAGCTGATCTGGTTCTCAGTTCTGAGTAGTGGTTGTGGAGTGAGGAGTGTTGGCATGGTGGAGCTGGTGGTAGCTGTGGAGAGGGAATCCTACTTGCAGATCCAGGGCAGAAAAGAGTGTTTGTGGTTGCTCCCAGACCAGAGTGCCATCTTGGAGGAACTGAGAACTTACAGGTCCCTAGGGTATACTCTCCACTTGACCAAGGACTTAAAAGTTAAGTAACTGGCTAAGAAAATGCTCCAAAAAGAGAAAAAAATAAGACTATAGAAGGTTTCTTTCTGGGTGAAAGGTATTTTCTTTCCTCCTTTCAGATGAGGAAGAACAAAGCATACCATCAGAAGAAGACAAAAAAGTCAAAGCTTTTACATGCAAAATCTCCAAAAAAATTTTACAGTGGTCTCAGGCCATGGAAAAGCTCAAAAGGATTTTCAAAATCAAGTAAGAGAGATGAAGGAAAAATTGGAAAGAGAAATAAAAATGATGCAAGAAAATCATGAAAAGTGAGTCAACAGCTTGCTAAAGGAGACCCAAAGAAATGCTGAAGAAAATAACACCTTTAAAAATAGACTAACCCAAATGGCAAAAGAGGCCCAAAAAGAGAATGAGGAAAAGAATGCTTTAAAAAACAGAATTGGTCAAATGGAAAAGGAGGTTCAAAAGCTCACAGAAGATAATAGTTCTTTAAAAATTAGAATGGAGTAGATGGAAGCTAATGATTTTATGAGAAACCAAGAAATTAAAAAACCAAACCAAAAGAATGAAAAAATAGAAGACAATGTGAAATATCTCACTGGAAAAACCACTTACCAGGAAAATAGATCCAGGAGAGATAATTTTTAAATTATTTGTCTACCTAAACACCATGACAAAAAAAAAAAAGAGGCTAGACATCATCTTTCAAGAAATTATCAAGGAAAACTGCCCTGATATTCTAGAACCAGAGGGTAAAATAGAAGTGGAAAGAACTCACCATTCACCTCCTGAAAGAGATCCAAAAAGGAAAACTCCCAGGAATATTGTAGCCAAATTTCAGAGTTCCCAGGTCAAAGAGAAAATATTACAAGCAGCCAGAAAGAAACAATTCAAGTATTGGGGAAATACAATCAGTATAAAACAGGATTTAGCAGCTTCTACACTAAGGGATCAAAAGGCGCGGAATATGATATTCCAGAGGTCGAAGGAGATAGGATTAAAAGTAACAATCACTTACCTAGCAAAACTGATTACAATACTTCAGGGGAAAAATGACATTTCAATGAAATGGAGGGATTCCAAGAATTCTTATTGGAAAAACCAAAGCTAAATAGAAAATTTGACTTTCAAATGCGAAAAGCAAGAGAAAGTTGAAAAAGTAAACAGGAAAGAGAAGTCTTTAGGAACTCATTAAAGTTGAACTGTTTACATTCCTACATAGAAAGATGTTATTTGCAATTCATGAGACCATTTTCAATATTAAGGTAGTTAGAGGGAATATATATATGTACGTATATGTACATGTATGTGTAGGTGTATATGGGTATGTATGTGTATATTATATATGTGTAGGTATGCATATGTGCATGTGTGTATATGCATATATATGTGGGTATGTATGTGTATATGTGTGTGCATGTATGTATATATATGTGTGTGTGTGTGTATATATATATAGAGAGAGAGAGAGACAGACAGACAGACAGACAGATAGACAGACAGACAGAGGGCATAGAGTGAACTGAATATGAAGGGAGAATACCTAAAAAAATAAAATTTCCTGTTGAATGGAATGCACTAGGAGTAAGAGAAAAGGAGAGGTAGACTATAGCAAATCATCTCGCATAAAAGAGGGAAGAAAGAACTTTTACAATGGAGGGGAAGAGTGGGGAGATGAAAGGAAATATTAAGCCTTACTCTCATTTGATTTGGCTTAAGAAGAGAGTAACACACACTTAGTTGGATATGGAAATTTATTTTACTCTGCAGGAAGGCAAGGGGAAAGGGGATAGGAGAGGGAAAATAATAGAAGTGACAGCAAATTGGGGAAAGGGATAATCAGAAGCAAGCCCTGTTGTGGGAGGACACATCAAGGGAGAAAATGGAATAAATGAAGGGCAAGATAGGACAGAGGGAAATGTGGTTTATCCTTTACAACATAACTATTATGGAAGTACTCTGCATTGTTACACATGTATTACCTATATTGGATTACTTGTTTTCTCAGTGAGGGTGGGTGGAGAGGGAGGGAGGGAATATGGAATTCAAAACTCTAAGAATGAATGTTAAAAATTGTTCTAACATGCAACTGACAATTAAGATATACAGGCAATGGAGTATAGAAATCTATTTTGCCCTACCAGAAAATAGAGGGGAAGGGGATAGAAGAAGGGTAGGTAATAAAAGGGAGGACAGACTAGAGGATGGGCTGAATGACATGCATGCTGTCCTGGGGTGGGAGGTAGGGAGGGATGAGGAGAAAATTTTGAATTCAAATTCTTGTGGAAGTGAATGTTGAGAACTAAAAAAATAAATAAATTACATATCTAAAAAAAAGAAAAAAGAATAAAACCAAATCATAGTTTGCCCATTGTAAGATGTATTAACAATAAAACCATCAATGTGTAAATTAACTGAACATACAATGTTCAAGAACAGTTACATGATACGAACCATGGAATCCTGTGGTGGTGGAAATGGATCATGAATCTTAGGTTAAATTCGATAAATATTTGGCAACAGAAAGATTGCACTGTATTCTAAAATGACTATAAAAGAAATATAGATGAAGCCATATTTAGTGGAATACAGGTTTATAGATTTTGCACTGTACAACATCAAGAAAGATGCATTATCTTTTTTCTCACAGAAGGTGTTATTTTTATAATATTACCCACACATTAACATATTCTTTATGGGCCTCATGAAAATAAACACCCACAATCAGCAAATAAATAAAAGTTTCCCTAAAAATAACCATCACAAAGCAAGATAATAGCTCAGGTTGTTTTTCAAACCATGCCTGCGATTTACTATATAAATTTAGAAATTTGGTAATTATCATCAATCTTATTCATTACATTTCAAAAGTAGAAAAAATGAGTAGAAATTCCATTTATTCATGTACCAAAAGACAAAAATGACCAGTTATCTAGTTGACAAATCTGGACCATTGTTCTGTGCCCATTCACACTATCTATGAACACGAAACAATACTGTCTGGTCAAGCCAATTTATCTAATGCTTCCAATGGATTGTGCCATCACCTAACGTCCACAAAACAAAAATGAGAAGTTCAACAGAGTAATGCTACCAATAATAATGCTACCAGAGAGTATTCTGTTTTGCAAATCTGTGAGTATTAATATTCTAAAGAATTAACAAGCTCTTATTTCTTCAGTGGACAGTTTGAGTTCAAAAGAAATATCTAAAGATATTTTTCTAAAGATAAAGAATCTATCAAAGATAGAGATAAGATCCCCAAAACATCCTTCTGATAGGTAACATCAGTCATAAGGAAGGGCCAATTTAGTGACCGCATTAAACTAGTGCATAGTAATTGTATTGTTTTAATATCCTGTGGTTTTAATACATAGTGTTCTGCTATTGTTATACTAATTACACGTTTTGTAATGTCATAATCTCTCAGAAATCAAAATTTTAGGTCACTCATTAAAGATATGGAGAGGCAAAACATCTTGGGTTCAAGTTGTCCACAATAAGAGCATGATGGATTATGCACAAGAAGTGGTATCAAAGACGTAATTAAGGAAATGTTTGTTTATACAAGGAATTGAGTTCTAGTCCTTTATTTCTAATTCTCAGCCAAACATCTCTATCTAGGTCTGAAATTCAATAAACAAATGTATCAACAAATTTGAACTCATCATCTTCTCTCTTTAAAACCTGTCCCTCAACCAGTGATGAAGCAAGCTGCCCATCTGATGGAGAGGAAACAGAGTGAAAATGAAGGATATGACATAGGGTCTGGACATGGCCAATGTGGGAATTTGTTATTGCTTTTGAGAATTCCAAACTGCTTCCTGATATCAAAGCACATGTTTTTGAAATAATTATTCTTCCACAGATGCTATATAGTTGTAAATCATGTAACATTCTGGAAGAATCAAAGAGCTGAAAAGTGCATGGTGGCTGTATGAGGAATATAGAACAATTCTAAACAAGAGAGATGGCAAAAACAATAAGTTCATAAAATACATGATAGGAAAGAAGATAGAATAAACCTATAGAAAGAAAAAAATAGATGGATAGATGAAGTACTGCACTGGTACCCAGGAAATTTTAGAAGCTTTAAAAGACTTCCAGAGTGTTGACTATATCCTCTTGGGAAGATTTATGGGATAACATGAGTGAGAATTGCACAGGATAAAGAGATAGAGATGGGTTTAATTTTATAATGAATATTCATATTGATGACATCAAAGATTCATCTACAACTCAAAATAATATATAGAATAAGGCATTTAGCAAGAAAAGCTCATCTAATTCATAAGAAGGCCCTAGCTATAAGGTTGAATCAGGAGAGGTAAACTGACTATATCACCATCATGACTTGGGCAGCGAGGAATCATTTCTTTTTTTAAGGCACAGATTCAAAATTTGGGGGATTCAAATATTCTTCATGATAGGGAACTTCCACATATTGCTAATGGTACTGATCAAATTTACTTGTTATCATTGTGCCTATCAAATGATTAAGGTCTTTTAAGGTCATCTTATGATGAGAGGGCAGCAACTCACAACAGTCTGGCGTGTTTGGGGCAGTTCTAAGTAAACAACATTAGATAGGTTAGAATATGTTTGGAACACTTGGCAATGTTCTTCATCTCAGCTCTGCTACTAGGAAGATAAGAGAATACTTTATCAATATCTCAAAAGAAAAAAGGAAACCTCTGACAGACAATAGCTCTTCCTAATTAAATCACTTGCTGCTTGCTCCTTTGTACATGTAAGAATTGCTTTTGTGGTCTTTGACACAAAAGAAGAGAACTTGGAAGATGTTACTTCCTCTAACTGGCCAAACTTTAGATGGTCCATTACTCATTTATCATGCAAAATGTAGGATGATAGGATTATAGATTTAGAGAAGAAAGGAATCTTAAATATCTAGTGAAATATACTAATTTTGAAGAGGTGAAGAAATTGAAGTCAAGAAAGGTAAAATTACTTGCCCAGTGTCACATGAGTAATACATGTCATACTTGAGATTTGAATATTATCAGGGGGTGGAGTGGAGCCAAGGTGGCGGAGTAGAAAGACACACATACGCAGGATCTCCCTCACAGCCCATAAAACACCTGTAGAGAGGGACTCTCAACAAATTTTGGAACAGTAGAAGTGGAGAACAACAGAGTGGAGGAGATTTCCAGCCCAGGGTGACCTGAAAGGCCCACTTGAAACGTCTGTTGCACCAGATGTGGAGAGGAGCCCAACCCAGACATGGCTGGCGTAGGGCTCCAAACAGCCTTTGGGGGCGGAATCTCCAGTCACAGAATCCCCAGTTCCTGCAGCAGCAGGTTCAAAGATCCCTCAACCCACAGGTGCCAGACATCAGTGACGTGGTCTCTGCAGCTGGCCAGGAAGGGAGAAGGGCCTTCCCATAGCTCCAGCAGCAGGCAGCCGCCTCAGAGGCTACATTGCAGACGCAGCAGCCGCATACATTTTTGGAGCATAAAAACCTCTGGGGGCACTGAAGTGCTGATTCTTGCCTCAGCCCTGTGTGGAGGCCCTAGGGGAGCTGGTCTTTGTCTCACACTGAATGGTGGCCCTGCCCATCCAGCTTATCTGAAAATCAGCCCCCAGTTCGGACTTGGGAACTGGAGGCCAGGTGGCTGTGGAGAGAGATAACTGCTAAGATTCTGGGCACAAAAATCCCTTTCTGCATCCAGACCAGTACATGCTTGATTGTGCCACTTTGGAGGAACTGAGATCTCACAGATTCCCAGAGTATACCCTACTCTTGACAAAGGACCCAAAAGCCAAGTAACTGGGTGGGAAAAAAGCCAAAAAAGGGAAAAAAAAATAAGACTATGAATATTCCCTTTTACTATCTTGCTCTTAAATTTTGAGAATATTCAACAGTAAGCTCAGGTTTGTTTGCATAATAATAAAGAAAAAGTATTGTGTGTTGGATCCATCAAATGGACTTTTAAGAACCACAGGGGAAAGACCAGGGGAAACTTAAAAGAAAAAGTTTTCTGACTGGTGGGATTATTAAATATTTCAAAACAGTCACCCAGTGACTTGTTCTGTTCTATTGATTCATGAATACAACAATCTGAAATGTTTCTGTTCTAACATCAAACAGCATTTTGGCTTCTTTATATTTTATTCCTTGTGGATAAACTATCACAATTATTAAACTGTTTAAAGATTACTTTGGTTATAAAAGAATCAAGACACTAAGGACTGCATGGGTCAATAGACCTCAAGCCATGGCATCTATATTAGCTTCATGTTCAGATAAATACAGACATTAGTATTAACATTACCCTTTATTGAACTTTATTTCTCTTTTCTCTACTATTTTAGTAGGCCTACAGTAATAGTACACTTGTTATTTGTGATTATCCATTAAAGTCCATTTATCAAAGTCTATTTTTTAAAAATTGTCCAATAATAGTATACTTGTCTGTAGAATGATTTAGATTTTATCTCATTTCTTTGGCTCTGTACCTATGGGTAAATGACAATATCCTTGACTCTTTTATAATCAACATGGTTATTTGTGACTTGAATTTTTGTTGATTTTCCCTTGGTTATACAAAAGCATTTTCTGGCCTTGGGGTTTTGTTTAATTAGAAAAATAACATCATATTATAAATAGAGTTTATTTAGTAATCATACAGGCAATTAGATGATGCAGTGGAAACTATGCCAGGCATAAAGTCAGGAAGATTCATCTTCCTGAGTTCAAATCTGGTCTCAGACACTTACTAGCTGTGGGATACTGGGGAAATTTGCCTTAGTTTCCTCATCTGTAAAAGGACCTGGAGAAGGAAATGGCAAACCACTCCAGTATCTTTGCAAGAAAACCCCAAATGTGACTAAATGGGACAACAAAGAGTCAGACACAACTGAAACAACTCAACAATAAATTAGTTATTAATTTCAAATTAATGTTACAACATGAAGTTATAGCAAATAAGGTGGACCTTACAAGTGAAGAAATAGGCAACTGTTTACATGATGCTATTTGAGAGACTCCAGGGAAGACTTCTTATTTAAAAAAAATAAAGTCCAGATGCTTTAGATTAATTATGTCACTCCACTAACAGTGTTAATTATGTCTCTATTTTTAGTTGTATTTTTTTGTGAATCCAATTATTGGGTTTTGTTTTCTAATTCATTTTGCCAATCTTTTTTTTCATTTTACTGGTTTGTAAAATCCATTCACATTTTCTGTTTTTATTGTATGTGTTTTCCTCCAAAGTCTTTCTTTTATGCTGATTTCTATCCCTTTCATCTTTTAAGTCATTACTTAATCCTTATACTTAATGTTGTATTTAATGATTTGATGTTAGCCTATTTCCAGAAGGTATAGGGTGAGTTACTACCATCAAGTGAACTGGTCAAGGAATCTCTTCCCTACAGCTAAACCCTGAAATGCAAGTTAAGTTTATGAGATCTTGTGCTGACCGTATATAGTACAAAAAGTCAGGATTCTACATACTTCCATTATCTAGTGTTCTTTTATTAGCTTTTTTTTTAAACTTTGTCCAATGGTTCCATCTTGTTTTGTGTATTCAGCCTTAGTTACTCTATAGGGCTTACCTAGACTGTGATTTCAATGGTTTAAGGAACTTCCTGGTGAGTAAACTTTTTTTACCAACACATGTTGAGACCTTGACTGCAACTTGTAACCTTAGAGAGTTGTGTATACTACCAAGAGTTTAAATGATTTTCCCAGAATCACAGAGCCAGTACGTGTTAAAGAAAGAACTTGAACTCAAGTTTCCCAGCTCTGAATACGGCTTTATCTACTACATCATAGAAATGTGCTATACCTGGTATATAATTACTTTTTTCAGAAGTTTTTTGGATTGTAGAGGTTTGTAATGACTTCTCTACCAATTTGCTAATGATATGATCTGTTTTGTTATCTTCATAATATTTAAAGTCACTTATACTTTCTATTCCTTTTGAATATGAAGTACCTTTCTCAAGCCATCTTCTATCCATGAGCGCTACCCTATTATGTTTCAATGACATTGGCAAGGTGAAATTTGGGTTCTATCATTAGTGTCCCTAGTTAATTAACATCAATAAATCTTTGTAATAAATCCTTGATCTAATATCATACTTATCCATACTCTGATATATTACTTTACATGGGTATAAATGGTACTTTCTACTTGTTTCTAGGACTTCTCAGGTCAGCTTAACTATTCAATAAGCCAAAGGGCTATATACAAAAGAAAGTTTGCTTGATGCCTACTTTTTGGTATTCACTTTGTCTAATTTTTATTGTCTGCTAAAATTTTTCAATCTAAAAATTTTTAATCTAAAAATTTCCAAAGGGTTAGGCATTCATTAACCTAGTAAACTATATACATCTCCACATATCCTAACTAGTCCCTTCTTATCCTAACTCTAACATCCTTTTTATCCCCACATATCTAGAAAACATCTAAATTTGTTTATCTTTCCTATGGTGTGTTTCCTAATTCAGCACACAAGAATTTTCATTGCTTATAAGCAGAGTTATTATTTTGTTCTTCTAAATTATTGCTATTTTAGTGATACAGAAGCGGTGCCATTTTGGCAGCAGTGCGCACACAGCTTAATTAAGTTTGATTCAGTGTAGAGAGCTTAATGTGTTCTTATAACAAGTTAAGCTAGTACAATTATATGCAAATAAAACATTTTACTTTGCTTAAATAAATAAGATGAGACTGTGATCTCCAAATGCGAATATACACCTCCTTCACTGATTTAGACAGCGATAATATTAGGGCATGTCAGGTCATTGATCTGACTTGGGGATTCACAGGCACCTCCTGGAAATTCAGTCTCTTCCGTTTATTTACTTATATGTAACTGCTACATTTTTAGAAGTTTCATAAACCTTTAGGGATCCCACTACCACAAAATCCATGCTTTCAGCCCCATTTCATTCTTAGTGTTAATTTCCATCTTCTAATTTGAGATGGTTCGGGTTATATTTCATGATTATTTAGTTTAATGATAGAATGGTAAAGTAAAAAGAAGCCAGACAGATCTGAGTTCAAAAAATGCTTCTGACGTATCAGTACTCAAGGCACTATAAATTATAAAGAACATGCTAACCTTTATTGGTAGAAGGAAATTTCTCATCTAGTAGTTCCTTATGCTCATTATTTATTTTAAATGTTATATAGTTTTCTTCCTTCATTCTCCATCAACCTAATATCTTGGGATTATATATTTAGCCTGAAAGATACTTCTCCTTTCCCTGAAATTTACACAGTCATCACATCTACAAGACTAGTATCACATAAAGGTAGAATAAGTGACTTTCCTTGTCCAGTTAAATAAACAAGAGAGGCTATTAGAAATCTATAGTTAGGATTTCTTTCCTTTAAATCTGAGATTTTTTCCCTTGGCTCAACAAAGCTATGGATAGATTTCAAGAGGTACATGACCTTGGATGAGAAAAATAATATTGCATTTTTTTTTCACTAATCTTTATCTGAATTTATATTTCCCTTCAATTATTGAAAAATATTATTCTGAGAAGCAGTCTGTAGGCTGTACTAGACTTCCAAAAGGATCCATGACACGCAAAAAAGATTAAGGAATCCCTCTTATACCATCATTAGATTAAGGCTTTGTTGGCTTTTCATAATTTAAGGGAGGGATAATAATTTGTTAGTATTAGTAATTGACATTTTAGTACAAATGAGTTTCCAGATCTGTTTCTGAGAACAGTTTTTGATAAGGAAAATGTAGAGATTACATGAAAAAAAACAGAGATCCTGAGGGCTTGGGAAAGGGTGAATGATAGGAAGTAAGGAGGAGACAAAGGTCTCCTTATTTAGGTACCACCTTGGTTAGGTATAGATCATTATAAAGATAATAGACTGAAATGCATTTAATGTCCTCTATAACTGAAATAATAGTCTACTATAATTTTGGGAGACTTTAAAGAATTCATAATAATTGAATGCATATACCTTAACAAAACACAACAAATGAACCATTAATTTAATAACCTAAAGAGATAAGACCACACAGTCAAATTTAGTGAGAGAAAAATTGTAAAAAGCATACACAATATACCAATCCTCATACATTTTGGATTTGCAAATAATATTAATGAATATTTTTTTGTATTTCAAAAGACATTATAATATCTTAAAAACAATGTTTTGTCCTTTTTAAAAATATATTTAAAACTTGAGAATGTATATACTGCTGCATTTATTGTGCCCACTAAGTCATTACTGTTTCATTTTGCACAAGAGGCATCATCTCATTTTAAGAAATGGAATCCGCAAACTGATTACTCTGAGAAGAGAGACTGTTTCTGCTGCATTCTGCTTTTTAAACAGTACCTTGTAATAGTTGGGCTTATTGCACTGAAACAATCTACTCTGAGGGCACTGTTTGCATCAAAAGCCTTCCATACGTAATGTGAAAGTTTCTCCAATTGTGAACTGCACAGTCCTAGTAGTTAGGGCTTTATTACTTAGTTCTAATTTGTATTGATGGCCTTAAAAAGTAGCATGCTTTGCAGTTCTATGAAAGAAAAGATTATAAATGGAGATTAATTATAATTTTGCTAGCTCAGTACTTGTAAAACTAAAGCAATTTATATTCTTTCTCTTAATGATCTCCATTCCTGATTGCAGTAATGTAATCTAATTGTGATTATGATAGTATCTGAATCATGTGGGCCTCAATGTGATTGAAACTACTCTTTGCATTAAAAAGTAATTTTGGAGTAATGATGAAAAGTTACTGTGGAAAATTGGCAAGTAATATATTTGACTCTGTATCTTAAGTTTCTGCTTTCATTTTTGATTATATCTCATAGCATGGATAAGTATGATATTATATCAAGGATTTATTACATCAAAGACTTATCGATGCTAAGTATGAGTATGAGTGTTGAGGATAAGGCTGATGCTATTGGAAAATAGAGAGGGAGTTGAGCCAGGCAAATGACTAAGGATTGAAAATACTAGCCCAAGCTTAATGTTATGGAAAGGAGAAACCAAATAGGGGAGGTAGGGAGGGAAGGAGGTGGTATCAGTATCACAAAGGCATGAGAGTTTGCAGCAAGAAACACTGTAAGTATTTTGGCTGACACAGCAGATGCTATTTGGATAGGCATTAAGGACAATGAGGATAGTCAGGTATTTCTTGAATGTTATACTTCACCTCAGGGCATAAGGAGAAAATAGACCAGGAAATGTTTTTCTTTTAGATAAAAAGTCCTCTGAAGGGTCGAACCTTGTTCAGGAAATATAGCACAAGAGTGCTTTTGTATCTATTTTATGGAACTGATTTTCAGACTCTTAATGAAACCAAATTCTACAACTTGAGAGACAAGAGAACAAGTACATATGGTCGGAAAATCATTCACTATCAAGTGAGCCACATGTCATAAAAAGAAAGCAGGCTAAGACAGGTTACTTTGGGAAAAGCTGATTTTGGAAGAAATGTGAAATATACTCAGCTTTTATTTTTAATTAAGGTTTTATAAGATATGATGATTGCAATATTAAAAGAATTATATTTAACTCTGTTCTAGTTAAGTCTAAAGAAATTTACAGGTAACAAAAATGCCTGTAGTTAAGATAAATATGCACACAAGGTGTTAGAAAAATAAGCAACAACAAAAATAGCGGAAAATCAAGAGAAAGAAAGCTAATTGGGAACTATAAAATCTTTGCAGGGTAAAAAGAAAGCTTATCTAGGGCTTTCTTCCTTCTTTTGAAAGGGTGGCTAGGAGGTGCAATGAAAAGCATGTTGGGCCTGAAGGCAAGAAGATACGACTGAAATTTGGCATCAGAAATTTAATAGTTGTACAACTTTGGACAACTCACTCCATGTTTGCCTCAGTTTCCTCATCTGTAAAAGGAGGATAACAGTAGCACCTGCCTCCCAGGGTAGTGATGATAGAATGAGATAATAATTATAAAGTGCTTACCACAGTACCTGGCATATAATAAGCAAGCCCTGTGTAAAATAGCTATTTTAAAAAATCTTTATTATTCTTGATAACAAATCTTACTATGGTAGACACATTAAATGGAGAGTAAAACATCTAATAGGTTAAGCATCTAAGCACCTAGCTGTCCATCAAAAGGAGAAAGTAATAGCCATGCTTTCTTTTGCTCTCCAAAGATTTTGTAGTTTCCAATTAGCTTTTCTTTTCTTCTGGTTTCCTCTATTTTTGTTGTTCTGTATATTTTTAAAGACTTTGTATGCATGCTTATCTTAGCTACAAGAATTTTTATTACCTTTAAACTTCATTAGACTTAACAAGAAACAGAATAAATATTAACTTCTTAATATTTCATTTTTCTACAGTAGAATTATCATGGCTTATGAAATCCTAATTAGAAATAAAGGCTTAACCTGCTGAACTTAGCATTAAACAGGGTTAAAAACCTAGAGATGCAACATTACATATAAGAAACCAAGTCCTTCAAACCGAAGTGCCATACTACAGAAAGGCAGATGAAGAGAATTAGAAACTCATTTGTTGTTACTGACAACAAAAGAGGTATTCTTCATCCAACCTTTGAATCTGGCTAGTTCCGTTTGAAAATGGCCTGCTGTTACTCATGGGGAAGGGATAAATTGCTTACTCTCTAAATTACTCACACACACACATGCACACACGCACACACATGAGCATGTGCAGACCCATATACATACATACACACACACACACACACACATTAACTTTTAGGCCACCAGGGTCCATTTAGCAAATTACCTTTTACAATGTAACAAATTGTTCAGAAAAAGTAATAGGAGTCCATGAAGTGCCCCATTTACTCCTTTTGTGCCTATGGTGTTTATATATAAATAAGAGTCTTTCCTCTTGCCTTTTTTAGATTCTCTGTTTGAAGGGAATATACTGTGAAATAGATACTTTCAAGGCTCAGTCAAGAAGAGACCATGCTTAGTCCTTGGAGAGTCCATTACAGTCAGTTATAAGCCAGGAGCTAGTTCAGTATATCTGCTACCACAAATGGTGACGTGATCTTCTGCAAAGTAGTTATTAAGGCCATTACTAGGATGTCAAGACAATATGACGAGGATTTTGAGCTCATTGGGGCTAATCAGATTAAACAAAAACAAACAATAAAAACAAAAACCGGAAATCTAATGGGAGTATTTAGACCTGTAGGATTATAAAAAACTTTAGTGGATATAATATAAAAATTTTGTCCATTTTATAAGAGGATCAATGTTATCATAAGGGTGATGTCTTGACTTGTGTGTGAATTGGATTTAAATGGGGTAAAGTTGCACAAAGTTGTCAGCCTTGCTCTTTTCTTGCATCATCAAAGTCCAGGGGCAAGACCAAAGTCAGAACAACTGGCAATGGCCCTGGAAACAGTGGAGGACCTTGTGGTCCTCAATGTCTGACCAAGCTCTAAATGCTCCATAGCACTTACTTCAGGTGCCTTCATGGCTGCTGGAACAAATTATTCTCAACCACCTATTGACCAGGGGAGGAGGGGGAGGGGAGGTAGGAAGAGGAGGGAAGTTATCACATGCTCAGGGTAAACATCCCTTTAAATCACTGAAGGGTTGGAGGCCTGATGGTTACCCTCAACTTACTTTAGCTTGTCTGCTGAGATGGTTTTACTGGGGTGGGACCCTTGTTCATGTTACAGTTTCTTGGAGTCTCTGGTGAGAGTTGGGTGACAGGTAGACATCAAATGAGAATGAATAGCCCTGAAAGGGGCTTGGCAACCCTCACACCAGAGATACTAGTCCTCCCTAAACCCCATACATACACAAAAAGAACTTGTATATATGTATCTTTGGAGTTCTATGTGGGCTTCTGTCAGTAACTATCACTGGGAGATTTCTGAAACATCTTCAAAGCTAGCATGACCTGAATTGGTTGGTCAAGCAGAGGACAGAGGAAATGGCTAAAAAAATGAAAAGGAAAAGATGAAAGAAAATGCCAAACTGAGGTCGGGGAACCAGGGAGAAAGAGGAGAGAGAGGAGAGGAGACGAGAGAAGAGGAGAGGAGAGGAAAAGGACAGGGAAAGGACATGGAGAGGAGAAGTTAAGGAAAGGAAAAAAGAGTCACATAGTGTAAGAAGCTTCCTGATAGATTCTAGGTTTTTCTTTCCCCAGTCATGATCAGTACATTTTGAACTTCCTTACTGAGAAAGACCAAGCTAGGGGAAGCTGAGATTTATGACTTCATGGAAGAGCCAATTCTGAATGGTTGTTTTTTGTTTGTGTTGATTTTTTGTTTGTGTTTGTTTGTTTGTTTTTGCCTAACAGCTGTTCCTAGGAGAATGATTGAAATTCCAGCAGCAAGGGTCAGTTCCTGTTCTACCACCCTTCTGTGAATGACTGAGATATTTTCCTATCCTCCCACAGTAGGAAATGAAAGTCTTCCAAGAGCAGTAGAGCTTCTTTTGTCTTCTGCCTTTTGTCTAAATTCAGCACAACAGGAAAGAGTACAAAATGATTGGATTCAGTCCTGGAAGGAGTTGGCAGTTAGATTTTTCTGCTTTTCTTCTTCTCGTGGCAAAATGGACATCGTAGAGGGGATTGTGCCTTTTGTTACCTTATGTTTCCTAATTTACCTGTTTTACTCTATTAAGAATGTCGGGGTGGAAGTGATTTGTGAATTGTTAAATCTAAAAGGTTTGAGCTACAAGGGATGGGGGCTAGTGTTAGAGTTAGCTAGAACCTGAAGGAGGCAAGGCAGTTCTAAGGGAGACTGTGTAGTACCCTAAACGCTGTCATAGATCTGCTCCATGGGGAAATGGATTTCTTAGTAAACTCTTCTCCGTTCTTTCTAGGTATTTCTATTGAGGAGTGAAAGTCATTGAGAAAGTCATTAGAAAGTCACAAAATGAATAGTTAAGAGATAGTCATTAACACAAAATGTTAAGAAATTTGCATAATTTTAGACCATAAGGGTCATAGGGCAAGAGATAGAAGGGTCATTAGGTCAGCCACCCCTCCTCCAAATACATTATTTTTTAAAGCTAGAATGCGTCTCACAAATAGTCTAAATTAGTCCTTTCCCTTTATAGATGAGAAAGGTCAGGGCAAGAAAGGTTACTTTTTGTTTTTTAAGCCAAAGCTTGCACAAGTATTGAGTGACAGATTCAGACTCATGTTCAGTGTTCCAACCAATGTACTCTGACTCTAAATCTAGCACTCTACCTAGTGCATCACACTGTCATTCACTGCATAGAGATCATCCTTCCCATCCCCACACAGATATAGTTTTTATTTACCCAAGATCATTACCTCCATTATTTGGCAATAAATATGGTATTCATTTTGGAACAATCCAAATAAACGAATGAAGTAACTAAGTTTCTGAGATGTTGTGATTTGTCTAAGTTCACAGTGCTAAAAAGTTACAGAGGTAGGAATGGATTTCAGTTCTCCCTTATCCTTGCACTCCCAATTTATTTTCAAAATACCATAGTGTCTCATATACCAAGGGATGATAAAAAAAAAAAAAAAAAAACATGGATAGAATCAATATCCCTATGTTGTTCCCATGTTGACCCTAACTGCTCCATGGCTTTTTCTCCCTAAGTCACTCATAGCTCCATACTCTCCCCTCCCTCCCCTTCCCTCTCTTCCTCTCCCCTCTTTTCTCTCTTTCTCTCCTCTCCTCTCCATCTCCTCCCCTTTCCTTTCTTCTCATGTCTTCCTCTGTCCTCCTCTCCACTCCTCTTCACTCCTCTCCACTTTCTCCCTCCCCATTTCACCTTAGTTGGTGATTATACTGTTAATATTCAGTTCTCTTGGTTAATCAGATATCTGCATTATCAAAATACATTGCTTATCTAAGGTGACACATGGAGCAGCTACTGACAATGACAATGTTCAGGTCAAATGAGAAGATAGAAATCAAAGGAAATAATACTGTCGACAATATTTTCAATGAGAATGAACACGGCATCAAGGTCAACTACTGTGCTGTTGGTAAGTTCTTCAATTTGAAAAAGCTACAAGCCAAGACCAAAGTGGAGGGAGTGCTGGTGCATGATTTTCTGTTTGCATATGGTTGTGCACTCAATGCAACCTCTGAAGATGAGATGCAACAAAGTATGAATCAATTCTCTGCTGCCTGTGCTAATTTTGGCCTAATAATTAACACCAAGAAAACACAGGTGCTCCCTCAGCCATCACCACATCATCCATCTGTGGAACCATTGGTTACAACAAATGGAGAAATTTTGAATGCTGTGGATAAGTTCACTTACCTTGGCAGTGTACTTTCCAGGGATGTACACATTGACAACGAGGTTGATACATGCATTGCCAGGGTAACTCAGTGTTTGGAAGACTCCCAAGAAAAGTTTGGGAGAGAAGAGGTATTAGATTGACTATCAAACTGAAGGTCTACAGAGCCATCATGTTGACCTCATTGTTGTATGCATGTGAAATATAGACAGTCTATCAGCACCATGTCAGGAAACTGAATTGCTTCCATTTGAACAGTCTTAGGAAGATTCTGAGGATCATGTGGCAGGTTAAGGTACCAGACACAGAAGTGCTTGTTCAAGCTGAACTGCTGAGCATTCAAACTATGCTTCAGAGAGCACAACTCCGATTCAGCTGGCCACCTTGTTCGAATGCAAAATGTATGCTTGCCAAAAAGACAATTATTATGGAGAACTCGCATGGGGCAGGTGATCACATGGTGATCAGAAGAAGTGATATAAGGACACTCTCAAGGTCTCTCTCAGGAACTTTGGATTTGACTGTGCAACATGGAAGACACTGGCACAGGACTGTTCAGCATGGCGTGCCCACATGAGAAAGGGTGCTGTGCTCTATGAGCAAAGCAGAATTGAAACAGCGCAAAGTAGATGTAGGATGCGCAGATTTGGAGTATCCACACCAAAGGTTCACATGGACTATCTGTGCCCAATCTATGGTAGAGCATTCCAAGCTCATATTGGTCAGATCAACCACAGTCAGACACATTGAAACTTGACTTTATTATGGTGATGTCATTTTGGTCTTCTTCGAAAACGAAGGACAGCAACCAACTGTCAGTAACCAAGAAGACAAAAGACTGGGAAGCTCTTCTCAAGAAAAAGGAGATCAGAGAGTTATCTTGAAAGAGAGCTGGAATTTTCCTATTTATCTCTATACATGAAGGAGGACAGAGAACAATGTAAGCTCCTTGAATACAGAAACTGGCTTTTGCATCTGCAGCACCTAAAAGAGTACCTGAATTATGTGTTTGTTGAACTGAAGATAGTTATTCCAAGAATTAAGTGGAATTGAATAAAAGACAACCAAGGCATGGGGAACTTTCAGTCTCAAGGTCACATGTGGCGCTCTAGGTCCTCAAGTGTGACTCTTTGGCTGAATCTAAACTTCAGAGAACAATTTGTAAAGCTTGGATTCAATCAAAAGTCTGTATCTGAGGACCTAGAAGGGCACATGTGGCCTTGAGGTCATGCCCAAGGCCAAAGTGGATAACTAAAAAATGGAAAAAACCCCTAAAAAATAGTTTAATAGTAGGGTTGATAATTTCAGTGCAGTAATCAGCATAGTGAACACAAAATGAAAAAGTAGAATTCTTTCTTTATGTGGAAAGTTTTTTTTTGCTAGTGTAACTAAGCCCAATTAATTAAATAACCAAATCAGCCTCAATTTTCCTCCATTTTTTTTTTTTTGGTTAAGTCATTTTTCTATACATTTTGACTTTTCCTCCCTGGGACCCTCCAGAACCACATTTTTAATTGTCACATAGTAGTGGAGATAGTTATCTTTAAAATTAGAGTTGGAAGGGACTATAGACTTCATTTAGTCTCTTCCCTCATTTTACAGATGAGTGAATTGAGGACTAGATAGGTGAATGATTTGCCTTAGGTGACATTAATAGTAAATAGAAGAGCTCAGATTATATCTATAACTTCTAACTTCAAACAACTTCTCTTACTACTACAATACACTGCTAAGAATGGGTGACCAGTGGGAGGTAAACTACCTAGGGTCTTCCTTAGATTATGTCTACCATGTTCTAAACAAAGATGGCAAACTCCACAAAATGAACTGGGGAGGCTCTTTAGAGTAATAGAAAAATGTACTAGATTGGTCATGTGGAAAAACATTAAAATTTTTTAAAAAAGGAAAAATATGATCCAGGTGAACTTTCCTATAAGAAATAAATTGACATATATTTTTTCTAGTAAATACTATGAATATTGTTTTCCATTTTATAGAGCTGAGCTGGCTAGTGAAGAGGCAATAGATAAAATGGCCATTTACTAAAAAGGAGATGTTATTTGCAACTTAATTTATAGTTTCCTGGGGACACTAAGAAGTTTTAAGCTGCTGTGTAGGATCACATAGCCAGTATGTTTCATAGGAAAGACTTGAATCAAGTTTTTCCTTACTCCAAGACCAGTCTTCTGTATGTGACATCAAGCTGTCACTCACCTTTATTGTAGCAAAAAGACTAACAGTTGGCACCTTGAATTTGGCCAAAATTAACACTGGGAAAAAATGAGGAGACACAGTAGTTAAGGGTAGAAGTTATAGAGAGGAATATTTACTTTTGATGAAAAAAAAAACCATCAGCTTCTTAATCACTGAAGTGGTCCTCAAGTAGAATGTGCTGGGTCATCAGGTTCCCTTTATTCAGGTTCCAAGCAAAAGGGTGAAGCCTTCAAGCAAAAGTCTTTTAGAGATGTAAAGGCGTTTTTTTTTCATGCATACCTTGGGCTACATGGATCCTTAGGTCTCTTTCTGCTGTGAAATTATATGAGTTTGTGCCATTTTCTCTGCCAAAAATTATATGGAAGAATATTGGCTATTGTATTTTCTAACTTTTTTGGGGGGGAGGGGGGCGAGGAAGGGCAGAACTTTAACATAAGCTAATGGGGCTGAGATACAAGCAGGCTTAACTAGCTCTAACAGAGCTGGGTCACTGTCATATCATGTCCTGATCTATTACAATGTTATTCCTCTTCTACTGAAGAGGAAGAATGCAGAGTCCAGGTGAAATTTAGTTGTGGTCGTTGGCTGGCCAAGTCTTCTCTTTGTGTTGTGATGAAATAATCCATGTTTAAATCATTTCCTCAATGACCTCATGAAGGTTGCTAAATGATTTTGCTCCTTGGCCTCTAATACATCTGTTGGACTTTGTTAGGTAAATTCCACCATGGGTGACACCTTTCTAAAGGCAAATTTCCTCGCCAAGCAGCTGCAGATGCCTCACTTTAACTCATTACTAAACTAAGTAGGTGATGGGCAGGCTCGTTGAGTCTGAAGCTGTGTGCAGTGATTTCATTTAACATCTTCTCCTTATTTTTGTCTTAAGAACAGAGGTAGCTTAAAATACATCCAAAAGAGGCAGGAGAAATTCTATGGCCAAAGGCCAGTTTCTTAGCAACAGCACCCTCTCAGCATGTCACAAGTCTGAAGCCCTTTGGCCCCTCAAAGGAAGTTCCCTAGGTGTCTTTTACACATTGAGTGCTCTGTGATAGGTTGAGGCCTGCTGGCTGTCAACTCTGTCCCTTAAGGGAACTTGACAGATCTTAAAAAAAATCAATTTTAAGCTCACATGCCCCAGTGGGTGCCAAAGCCACTTCAGAGAGCCTGAAAGATGGCTGAGTCGACAGGATTTGACTTCCAGTGGTAGAAAGGTGACAAACTCTATCATGAGAAAGGGGCAGCTTAGGGCCTCAGAGGCCTAACCTGCTCCCAGGATCTGGGGCCTAGTGTTGTATTGAACCTATTTATCTCTTTCATGGGCCTAAGGTACCACAGGGAAAGAAAAGTTGTTCAAAAAATGCTGGCAGAATTCAGGGGTGTAAATGATGAATTACTTTTCATCAGCTGAAAGGAAACATACTCCGGAACAATACTGGAAGGGAGCAGGAGCGTCTGACCTCCTGCTTCAGAGCAGCCAATATCTTCATTCAAGAAGACAACCATGAAATTACACAGAAAATGGGATTGTCATGAACAGCCCCTTGAAATCTCAGTATACAGTCATTACTGCATGGGAAAAAGCCTTCATCCACACATCATAACTTGTAACAGACAAGGAAGGGGGGGAGGAGAAGAAAAGAAAACAGACCTTGGAGTTACCAGTAGGAATGTAGAAAATATTTGTTGATTCAAACTTTTCCCCCGGTAGTCTCCCAAATCATTATACACAGACATAACAATGTACTAAGTTTATAGTGAGATTTGATTTTTTTCATAAGCTGCTCACTGGGTTTGTTAAATAAATGCAATGGGGAAGTGTGTATAACTACCCTTTTATTTATAAGGTTTTCCTATAATTTATCATTTAAATCCTCCAGAGCTAAATACTCACAAATTGTTGCTCAATTAATGTTCTTAAACTCAATACTGTGTATTTCCTAACAAAATATAGCTTAGTCAAGCTATTCGCTAGAGAGCCAAACTCTGGGCAGAAACTTATTTTCTAGCCTGGCCTGGAAAACTTTGTGTTTGCCCATGAGACATATGATAGAAAGGAAATAAGGGTATATATTTTTTTAAGAGGGCAGTCATTAAGGGAGAGAAAAAAAAAAACTTGGGGAGCTGAGAATACTAAAGTAAAAATATCACATTTAATTCTTTTTTTTGTCACTCTGGATGCTTTCTACGCTGACTTTAATTAAGTTTGCTATGGACTTGTGAACATTTTTTTCCCTTCTTTTAAGGATTACTCATTAGACTGTTTTTGTCTCCTACGTTCCTATGGTTCAAATGACTAACCTCTATTAAATCATAAGTGATTGAAAAAATTACAGATTTTGTCAAAAGTCCAATTGCAACACAATGGGAACCATGAGCAAGTTGAGGGATACATTTGGATGGAGACATGCTGGATGGGATGGTAGCAGATTGCCTTTGATGGCCAATTCCTTGAAATATTACAGATACCACTATTTGGAATCAGAGATGAAACAGATTTTTATCATTCTGATTATCTTGCCTATTCCACAGCTACTAATCTCATTTATGAAATATGCTAGTTTACATAGTGTATAAAATGGTTGTTATATTTTGAGGGAGGAAGAGAGAATAAAAAGGGAGAGCCTTTTCTTTTTACTCTGGAGTTGGAGTAAGGAAGAAAGATCCAAGTTTGAGTGCCTTCTCCAGTGCTTACTAAGTGTGATGCTGCCAAGTTACCTAAACTCTCGCTCTCTGTTTCCTTACCTGTCAAATGGAAGTAATAATGCAACTAGCTCATAAAGCTGCTGTGAAAATCAAATGAGATAGTATATGGACAGTGCTTTACTAATATTAAAGTACTTTATAAGTGCTATTTATTATCATTGTGTGTGTGTGTGTGTTTATGTGGTATGTATGGCCTAGGTCTATTAGCCAAATGGTTATTTAACTTTACTTGTGCCTTTGTATAAATAAATTCTTAAACAGATTAGTTGGAGTAAAAAAATTAAAAGTTTCAAATTAATGTGTAAGTTAAACTTTGGAGCAGCCCAAAATAATTCAATAGCTAAGTATTTTCATTTTTAAAAGTTATACCCCTAGTAACAGTGGAAATGAATTGGATCAGATAGATTGCACCCAGGATACCATTATGGGCAATATTTCTTGGGTATAAAGTCTAAGGAGATTGCTTAAAAAAAGAAAAAAAGACAATTTAGTTTACATGTTGATAACTAGCGAGATCCTCTGGCCTAGACTAGGCTCTGGGTAAATCTTTAGAGGGAAGAGCTAAAAAGGCATATGGATGAATGCTGGAATTCAGTGTCTTTGTATGAGGTTGCATATCTCTACTTGAATACTATTCATTATTCTCCTGGGATTATCATGACTAGTGCAGTGTACCTATACTTAGAGTGGAGAAGTTGTAATAAAGATCTGCTTAGAAAGACATCAGTGACTTGTGAAACATATTGTGATCTCATACCAATATGAGGAGTCTCTACTATGGAAAGTCCCTCCAGTAATAATGTGGATTAGCAAACTATTTGTAACTTTTAAGGTATTAAAGCATAGACTGGGACCCTGAGAGATTAAGTGATTTACCCATAGTCCCATGGCTAGGATGTGTCAGGAAAGGAAACTGAATCTGAGTCTTTTTGACCAAGGCTGACCCTAAATCTACTGGTTTCCCGTTAGCTAAGTCAACCATAGCACTAGATCATTGTGTCCAGCTTTCCAGTCATACACAGGTTTCCTAAGTATTTCATTATGCTTACCTAGTATTGACATTAAAAAATAATAGTAATATACTGAATTCCCCACCTCCCTACTTCAGTTAACCCAATGATGTCTCCATATATAATGCTGAACTTAGGAAAAAATGACTTAGATTTGGACCTATTCATAGTTGAGGGAAATTGTTTCAGCAGATTGAGGAAATGGAAGATAGTTTCTCTATGTCCACATATAGTGAAACAGATATATTATTAGTCTGGGAATCAGGTGAGAAATTATAGTTCTGGTTCTGCCATTGATTAATAGTAAGACAATTCATTTAACCCCTCTGGTTTATTTACAGTAAGGATGAAAGAAATGCTTTTCCCTTTAGTAAAATGAGAGTAATAAACCCATGCAATATTTCTGTCTACTATTTTCTAAAATTTGAAATAAAAAGAAAATCAGTAGATCGTTACTCAATGCAGGGTTATAAATGTCATTATATGAGATCACAATATGTTTCACAAGTCACTGATGTCTTTCTAAGCAGATCTTTATTACAACTTTGGTAAATTGCTATTAATATTTATTTTAATTTAGTGATACAAAAATAATTGTGAATGTCTTTGATTCCAACAATTTTCTTCTCCACTCTAAGTATAGGTACACTGCACTAGTCATGATAATCCCAGGAGAATAATGAATAGTATTCAAGGAGAGATATGCAACCTCAAACTGCAGCTGTTGATAATCGCCTATCTTCCCCTACTCCCCCAAAAAATCTTGTCTCCAAGATTTTCCTGTATATGTGGAATTTATCAAATAACCCTCAGAGCAAAGATGATAATTTTCAGTTATGTACAATGCCCAGCACAGTTTTGACTCTCAATATATGATAAATTAAAATAATAGTGTTAAACATGAGTTTCATTTGCGAGGTGCTTTATAGAAGTTGACAATTTTTGTAATATATTCATAAAGTGTGACTAAAATATATCATGATTAAAAATGCTTTTTTAGAAGACTGACTCATACAAGAATGACCAGATTAGCAAGGAGAAATCTGAATTAAATCCAAGTTCATGAATTTCCTTTCCTCCTTCACAGTGGTGTCATCAGATCCTCAAAAGAGATGATCCAATGTTGCTCATTTGACATAGTGCAAGCAAAAGTATACCACCACTGTTCTCCAAAGCGGAAAATGTAATTATCAAATCAGTAAAATTCTCAAAAAATGAGAACACTCGCATGGCATATATAGCCTCATTGACATTTAGTTTGTTTTTAACATTTGGCTTTCATTGGTCTCCTAATTGAATTTTTTAAAAAATCAAGATAGAGCAACCAAAATCAACTTCTTTGGCAGATTGGAATCCTGTTTACTTTCCAACGCTGAACTCAGCAGGTTAAGTAATTGGGCGACAGAAAAGTTCCTCCATTTCTATTTCCAGCTGGTGATACACAAAAGGCAGGAAGTTATCTCATTAATGGGGCACCAGCTTTATGCAAATTTTCGTAACAAAAAGGCTTCCCTTCATACTTTTTTTCATAAATTACCTAATAAAGTGGGAATAAATGGCCATATTCAAGAGGCTTTGTTGTATTTTTAGCACAAGACTCTTTCTGTGACTGCAAATATGACTAAATGTGCCTTGTTCAAAAGGGGTGTTTATGAAATAAGGCCACTCAAAAGCTTTTATTCCTTAACAGCCTTCAGTTACTTTTATGGCACAAAATTAACATAATTAGTCACAGAGAATAGATGACATAAGCAGCGTGCCAGGCACAAAAGGGGAAACCAGTATCTAAGGAAGGTATTTGGAGAGATCAAAAATTTTCAAAGTGTTCAATACTAGAAGGTCCTTTTTATTTGTGCACAGCCTTAAGATACTTTTTTTTTAACTCCGTGAAATTCACATAATGAGATGCAGTAGACAGATGACATTAGCGATGTGCCATTAGAAAGAGGTCAGTTTCCTCTGAAAGATAGTCCCTGTTCCTGCTCGTCATTAATTTGCAGCTTCAAAGCAGCGAGCATATGATAGTCTGGCATGTTAAGTAACTTGCAGTTATCTTTAAATAACCATTTTTTCCAGTTATTAGAAGCTAAAGTTTTTAAACTTCTGACTGAAAGCAAAATTAAAGCACGCAGCAGTGTGAAAAGGGCTGTAGGAAGATTAGGGGAAGGAAATCAAATAGGTTTTATAAATGAAGTTGCTGTGGTTTTTCCCTGGGGGGAGGCAGCTTTCACTTCAGTGCTAGAATTGGGAGCTAGTAATAGGCCTCAAAGACTGGAGCATTAGCTGATAAATGAAAGAAGAGGGACTTTTGGGTTTCTAGATCCTTGCTCTTGCATACATTAGGACGCTAAGGAGGAGAGCTGTGTGGGTATTGCTAACTCTGCTGACCAGAAAACAAGGGCATTCCTGAAGCCTGAGGACCCTGTGAGCGAGGTGAGGAAAGAGGCTTGAACACACTTGAGCTTCCTGGGATTTAGGGTTCTGATAAATGAGATTGCCTTGTTTTCAGTGGAGGAGCAGGGTTATTTTCCCAGCTAGTTCATAGGTAAATTCCAAGCTAGGACACAGAAATGCAGACAGTAAAGTCTCTATTTGCATGAGGTCTGAGCTATTTTTAACAAGGCTCTTATGTTTTAAATACCACTAGTCTTCACTGTTCACTTCCAATTAATGGAGAAATTATGTGGTGAACAAGACACTTCAATTTAAATATTCAATTCTTGCCACCCAAAAGTAAGCAAATCTAATCATCAGAGAACAGGTGACCAGGCCCCTCAACAGCTGTCATGAAGATACTTATTTGGGGGGCAGTGTATACAGGATGTCCCTGCATTCCTAAATGCTCCTGGACACACAATCATGAAGTCATGTTAGTATATGATATAAAATAGTATTTGCTGGAAAAGAAATAAATTGTTTTAAAGGCAGAGGAAGAATGAAAACACAGTGAGGCCTCAACAACGACAATGGGCTAATATCAGCAGTGAAAACCATATACTGGCATCATACTTTAATACAATAATGATACTGTGAACATGTTCCCAAAACATGCAAATTGAATGTAAGCACCTTAAGGTCAGAGACTTTATCTTTCTCTGACCCAAATCCTGGCACATAGTTGGCCCTTAATAAATGTTTATTGAACAGAATTAATTTGAATGTGTTGCAATTACATGGAGTTTTCAAAACTGACTTAGGGTATATGTGAAGGATAAACCCATAGAAGGAGAAGATGAAAGACGGGCAGGAAGCGCAGGAAAACTGCCTATAGACTGATTATTGAGGATGGGGCATTATTCTGTGCATGCTACCCTTATTTATTTGCTTTCAGTCCATTTATTTATTCTATCTACATGCCCTGTTGCATTGAAAGATCAAATAAAAGTGAGAATGAAATTTATAACATCCTGGAAGTTTTATTTCCCTTTTATATACCATTTTCAGTAAATCCATTCATGAATATTTGTCTCTTTGGGACACAAAGGGAATATCATTTTTCCCATCCTAGAAATTTGCAGAGATAAAGCAGATTAAGAAGAGATAGTTAAGATCTTGAATGAAGTCAAAATCAGGGGGAAAGATGAACCCCCAATTTCAGTCACAGCATAATTTCTGGAAAGGCATTTTACATCCCATTACCTTTCTTTGATGAATGTCTAATTTCTGTCTGTCTGCTGCTAATTAGTGTGCTTTAATTCCTCATGTGGTAGAGAACATTGACTGGATATCTTCCCCAATAGTCTGTCCACTCCTTGAGAAAATGGACCACATCTTATTTACTACCATCCCTCCAAACTTCCACACAGTGCTTTACCTGTGTTAGGTCATCAATATTTATTAAATGTATAAATGAACAAATAAATATGATAATCCCCATTGAAGAATTTATAACAAAAATTAGTAGTCATAAAATTAAGAATCAAGGTTTAGTAGATTCTCATCCCACTCATATGCAATGCCATATGCAAGTTGATGAACAGTATTTCTTTATTATCATTTCATTCCTATTATAATTTACTAATATTAAGTATCAAAAATATTCTATTGGAGGGAATATGGCATAGTGTGTAGAGAACTTGCCTTAAAATCAGAAAGACCAGATTTTGAAATCTTGTTTTTGGCATATACTGCATGACCCTGAACAAGTCACTGAACCTTTCAATGTGTCCCAGACAAATTTCTAGTTTCAGAGCAGGTGTCAATTAACATGGGTGTTTAGAGATTCTTACTGAGATCTTCTTCCATCAATTAGATCATATATTCACTTTTAAAAAGCAGTCCTCATCTGATATTTCAACAGTGTGGCCAACTCTGAGTGCAGAAACACTTCCCTAATAGAGGTTATCAACCTGTCTGTAACTTCTGTCTTAGAGTTGCCTATGAACACTAACAAGTTAGTTGTTTTGCTGATGGGCAAGGGACTAGTTTGTGAGACTCAGAGATAGGGCTTCAGTCTTCCTGTCTCCAAAGCTGGTCCTCTGTCTCTTCTCTCTCCTGCTGCCTCTTAACAGTAATAACAGTAATAGGAAAAGCAAGGTTTATAAAATGCTTTTGTCATATGTGTTTAAGTCCAGATAACATTACACAATCCTCAGATTGATTACTTTAGGTGATACTTTCCATAGAATTCTCTTAAAATTCTTGGAGTTCTAGAGACTGGAAAATAGAGTTTGAATGGAAGGAATCTTGATCTAATTTGTTTATTATGTTCTACAATACTCTGACTATAGTCCCATGATATTCCTATTAGATTACGTTGTGAGATATTAAAGTTGAATGGCACAAGAATGCTCCTTAGATAATATGATACTACATTTATTGAGGAACTGTTTTCAGATTCAGTTTTTTACACATGACTTTTCAATGGTTTAAAAGTTTCAGTTTTTCTAAAGATCCTAATTTAGATTTGGAATTAATTTAATGCAACACCTTCATTTTATGAACAAGGGAACTGAGGCTTAAACTAAAGCCAAAGTTAAGTGACTTGCCCAAGGTTATATAGTGAAAAAAGCAGGATTTGAATCCAGATTCTCTGACTCCAGAGGCAATTTTTTGTCCATTGTACCATATTATTGTGTTTCTAAACATGTAGTACCAATGGAATTTTGTTGCTCAGTCATTTTTCAGTAGTGTCTGACTCTTCATGAACCCATTTGGGGTTTTCTTGGCAAAGATACTGAAGTGGTTTGCCATTTCCTTCTTCAGCTCATTTCACAGGGAGGAAACTGAGGCAAACAGAGTTAAGCGACTTGTCTAGGGTCACACAGCTAATAAAGGTCTAAGGTTGGATTTGAACTCACAAAGATAAGTCTTCCTGACCACAGCCCAGCACTATCCACTATGCCACATAACTGCATACCATTGAAATTGACACATTAATCTATCTTTAGTCATCCTAAAATCTAAAATCATAACACTGCATAAATTACAAAATAAAAAAACACAACTCCACATGAATAGAAAGATTTAAATACTATAAGGGTGGGGAATAGTGACAAAGAATAGTCACTGTCCTTTTTATAACAGGAAACGTATGTTCACAGTAAAGAATATTTTATCATATTTTGTTATACATTAAATGTAAAATAATGAATGTGATGTATAATATTATATTTTTCCTACAAAATAAATATTTACTTTAATTGAGGAAAATCTTTTTAGTCTGATGAGATATGTATTAATCTAGTTGGTCTAGGTAAACTATAGTTCAATTTAATAAAAAAAAGGTAAAATTCTAAAGAATTCAGCACACACACTGAAAAAGCCTTGTGCCTCATAACAAACCTTTTATTTGAACTGTGCAGCTTTATATATTGTGATTTTAAACACATGTTAATAATATGCAAGCTGACGCTTTGAAAATTCTGTGAGATGTGGTTAATGAAGAGAAACTGCAGCATAAATTGCATTCAAAATATGCAATCCACAGAGAAATAATTTTTCTTGAACTACAATATTTTGCAATAAACATCTTTTAGCTTGTTTAGATTTATTTTCTATTGTTTATAAAGAGCACCATCAGGCACTTCTGCTTGAAACAACTACATGTAATAACAGGCAATCTTCTTAGTTTAATAAGATCCTTTGGTTAAAAATAGATTTCCGATCTATCTTGCACTAAGAGAATGTAAATTCTGATGAAACTGCACACCAGTGTTTCTCATATATTAAACTTTGTCACATACTATAATGCTTTTACTCCCTTTCCCTTAAGTTCTGCCAGAGGAAGCAGTAGCCATCACCAGTTGATATATTGAGACAGAATGTTCTACAAGGGATTCTGGGAACTGTAGTTAACTGAGAACATTTTTCTTTCAAATGCATTTGTTAAAACAATGCCCCAAAGAGACATGATATTCTGGCGACTGTCAGAGTTTCTGTGATAAACCAGGCACTTTTCTGGGGGTCAGAGCTAGTAGTTTGGCCCTTTCTAAATGGCACTCTTGGTAGTGTAGCCTGCATGTTTGAACACACTAAAGTGCTCCTGTCCACGCATATGTATCTCTTTAAATTTTCATGTAAGTCTGAGGTTAGGAGGACACTAAGATAGTCAAGGTTTAAAATGATTTTCATTTAAAGCTGAGTTGTCACAGAGAAAGTGTGCTGGAAGTCCTAGCAAATAGGTGAAAATGGGGGAGTAGTTTTGACCAGTTTGTCCCAGAGATGATCATTTTGCATTTCTGCCTTTTTTTCTCTTCTAAAAGAACCGGATTATGGGTGTAGTAAATATTTATATTTCCTTTAGAGGAAGAAGAAAAAAAAACTTTTTGAACTCTACTTAATTTTTCCTGAATCATCTTGTAAGATAAGATACCACATCTTCACTTCCACTAAAAAAAAAGTGAAAATATTTTGAACCAGGACTAATTCAGACACCAAGTTTTGCATTAGATGCATTAAGTTATAATTAAGCACACTATCAGTTTCACTATTTGGATACTATGAAATGGGCCAACAGTCAAATTCCATAAAATGTCATTATTTTTCCAGTTGCATAGAGTTTAGCTAAAATAACATTTTTCAATTATTCAAGAATTCAAGTCTCTGAGATTTTATTATGAACCAATTAAGATGCTTCAAGGAAAAGTCTTAGGAGTCCTTTAATAGATGTATTAAAGTTTGTGAGAGGGTTATTATAACGACAATCCCCCTCAGAACTATATAAGAGGATGTCACATTAAGACATATTTCATCTAATGTAAGGAACTAAAACAAACATTCTAACTGGAGTTATTCAAAACTGGAATAGGTTGTGTCATTTCCCTGTCAAGGATAATATGTGAATAGAAAATGGAAAGACTATCTTTCAGAGATAGTATTAGAGAGACTCTTATATGGGGTGGAGGGGAGTAGTTGATAACCTCTAGAATTCCTCCAACTCTAAGAATCTAGGATTTTATGAACAGGTTTGAATTGCAACTAGAGGGACTTATATGTCAGATTTTAAGGGAAAGCTTCCTGACAGGGAGTATTTATATACTGGAGAAAATTGCCAAGGGAGTGTGTGGAATCTACTTTCCTAGAGGTTGTTAGAAGTAGGATGTTCCTCAATGGTTTCTTTTCCTTCTTTTTTTTTTTTTTTAATAAATATATAAGATTTACTTAATGAAGAAAAAAATTTGCTTCAATTCTTTAACTAAAATCTTTATATAAATATATAGTTCCTTAGTCAATGTCTTGTTTTAATGTTGATGTAAGGACTGATGGTATCTTACGGATATTTGAATTGTTCTTCCAAGCTCTCTGAGTGGTAGTGCTATATTTGAAATAAATGTACCGTGTCAGTGTAACAAGTGAAAACTGGCTGATTAGGATCATACTTTACCTTAAAATGGTTGGCTATTTATTTTCACAAGCCATGCCCTGTATCTGGCCCCTTAATAAATGCCTGTTGCTTTAGTTTGTTTCTCTTAAAGTCTGGTTGTGGTGCAAGGGAAAAGCCAGCGTGCATGTACTGTTCACTGAGGCAGAAACAGTTCTAATCTCAGGGTTTCTGACCAAGAACAGGGTCACCTGCATTTAAATTTTCTATAAACAAATAGGTGCTGACAAAGCAGTTTGGCTTCCTTACTGCATTTTTTCCTTCAGTAAATTCAGTTTGAGATAAATTGTAAAATAAATAAATGTCAAATAACAATTCCCATGACTAGCATTCTTATTGGGCTTGATGATTAGAGCGGAGACAGGAAAATGAGGCCTTGCTATAAAGTGGTACTAGAATTACAATGTTGGGAAAGATCTTAGAGACTGTCTAGACCTTGGGTGGAGAGTACTACTAGAATTTGGGGATTGGGAGGGATCTTAGAGATGATCTAGGACTCTTTGTAGAGCAGCACTGGAATTTTAGGATTGGAAAGTATTTTAGAAGCCATCTAGGTCTTCATATAGAGTAACACTAGAATTTTAGAGTTACGCAGCACCTTAGAGACCATCTAATCTATTCTGTACCTGGGCAAAAATATCCTTTATAACATCACAGATAATTGGCCACCAGGCCTCCAGGTGAAGACGTCCAGGAATGGAATACTGAGTACCTCATGAGGCAGCCCATTTAGCTTTAAGACTGGACTCAATTTTAGGAAGTTTTCCTCATATTAAGCCAAAATATATCCCCTTTCAGCTTCCATTCATTCTTCCTTGTTCTTCCCTCTGGTATGAAGAAAAATTTAGTATCTATTCTACATTCAAATACTAGAGTTCCTTATTATGTCTCCCATAAGCCTTCTCTTCCCTTAGTTAAACAACCCATGTCCTCAACCAATCACCATAAGATTAAGTTTCAAGTTTTCTTAACCATTCTGGCTTCCTTGTTCTAGATGCTCTTACTAAACTTACTACCTAGAACTGAACACAATACTTTCAATCTAAACTGATTCACGAATAGTTTAGAGTAACAATTTGTTGTTGTTGTTTTGGACATTGTATTTCTATTAACGCCACCATCTATTTTGACTGCCATGTCAAACTGTTGACTTATGTTTAACTTTCAAGTTCAAATCTTTAGGAATTTTTTAGATGTACTCATCTCGTGAGATCTTTACCTATATAGAGTTGATTTCCTCACCCTAAATAAGTATTTTATATCTATTTATCTTATTTGTTTTGGCTTATCATTCTAATCTTGTGAGATAATTTTGGATACCACTTACATGTTTAGCACTTCCTCTCAGCTCAGTGTCATTCATTTGTTGTCTTGATTAGCATGCCACATGTCTTTTTCCAAATTCCTGATAAAAATGTTGAACAGAACATTTGAACAGAAAGAATTCTAAGGGTCTCCATGAAATACTTCTTTCCATGTTGCTATTGATCCATTAAGCATAATTCTTTAGTTCTGGTTATTGAAACCTAACTGTACTTCTAAATAGCCCATATCTCAAAAATTATCCAAAAAAGATTATTGAGAGAGATTTTGTCTAATGTTTTGCATAAATTTAGGATGTCAGTGATAACAAGGAAGATTATGAAGTTCAGTTTAAATCACAGTTAGTATCAATGATTAATTGCTCTCAAATAGAAACTTTATTGATATATATACATATATATTAATCTTTTCATGATCTACTGTGCACTTGACATACTTCTCCCCCCCACTTTTTTTACTGTGTATTTGAGTTTCAATATTAAAGTTTATAATGTGTTTCTTTTCCTCTTTTCTCCACTCTGCATTTGAGTTCTGGTGTTTTAGTCTAAAAAAAATAAAGAAAAAAATACACTTTTGCCACATCTTTTTAGCAGTAAATCAGAAGAGGAATTTGGGCAAGGAAAGGAGCTAATACTTGCTAAAAGTCTGCTTTGATATGTAGCATTTTTTTTAAGCAAACACAGTGTGTTTTCCTAGAATTATCTAGATCTCATCTCATCCAGGGAATCAGGTAGAGAAGATCATACTTACATTTAAAAAATCAGAATTATTTTCAATGACTTTAGAACATCAGACTTGTTCAACCTGAAGTCTGAGGTCAGTGCATCTACCCCAACCCCCAGAAAAAGAGAGAAAGAAAGAAAAAGAAAAAAAGAAACAACAACAATAATAACATGATAGTTAGACTAGGAGTTATTTGAGGCCAGGATTTGTATAATTTTTTATTTATTAATTTCTTCCATAGTACTCTGCATTTAAATATTTTTATAAAAATTAAAACTACCAAATTTTTAGGGAGTGAAGTGTTTTTGTTTAAGCATGTGTGTTCAGTGTGTGTATGTATGTGTGCACACATGCATTTTTGGGGGGGGGTAATAATTTTGTATGTACAGTATGAGACAATATTTTTCTAAATATTTTCCTTACCTTGTACAGGCTAATTATTATATAATTGTCTAAATTATTATAGTCACTGTTGTAACTACCTGGAGCCTAGATAGTCTTTTGTAAAGTCTTTTGTAAAAGCAAAGACTTTGACACACAAGGGCGCCTGCATTTATAAAAGGAAAGGCAATGTTTGAGGAGTCAATGATCACTTTAATCAAGCACATGTAACCTTCACTTAGTTCAGGAGAAAAAATTGGGACCCTGAATATCAGAGAAAATGAAGAGAAGTCAGAATCAATAGACATGCTTCCAAATGTCTGACATAAGCAATACATACATCATGGATGAACAGACAGATTCAACTGTCTGGCCATAGTTACCAGAGAGGGAAACACCCACATCTGGGTTTTCAAAGTTGGACACCTCCTTAGCAGTTTCCTAGAGTCTTGTCTAGTCAAACAAACACTTCCAGTCAGTAAACCCCAAAGTAAAACCTCACCCTCAGAATATTTATACATTTTCAGAGCCAGAGGGCATCACAACCCTTAAGAAGCAATGCCTCACTAAAAAAAGTTGTGGATCTTCCTACAGATCTTCCCTAATCAAACTCTTCATAATGAGCAGGCCCATTAATGGGTGGGGAAGATCTTTTATCACATTAAAATAATGAACAATACAAATAGATATACTGTTTCTAGTTTAAAAAAAACTTGTTTCTTTGGTTGATAAAGGCAAGATTCAATCAGAGGCCCTTGATTACACTAAAACAAAACCAGCAAAAGATCCTACTTTGTTGCCATCACACCTTTTAGAGAAAAGTTCAGCAGGTTGAATCGAAATAGAAAATGATCAATTTCATTAACATTTATTGAATGTCTGTAACGTTCAAGGCATTGTTAGAAACTGAGACCTCAAAGGCAAAAATGAAATTCTCAACTCTTAAAGAGCTTACATGCCACTTGGGGAATACAGCATTTAATACAAGATATTTCAAAGTTCATTTATTCTAAAGTAGTTTCAGGGATAGAGAAACAGAAACATGTGGAGGACCCACAAAGGTGCTGTGTAGTAATTGGCAATAGAGCTGAGCTCTACAGACAAGTTCAGGTTCTCAAGAGATCACTACAAGAAGGAAAACTATTTCAAGTATTGGGAAGTATTGGGCAAAAGTATGAAATTGGGAGATGAAATATTGCGCATAGAGAACATCATATGTTTACATTCCATGGGTGATGCCAGCTTGCATATTTTTCAATTATATAAAAATATCTTGTTAGCTCTTAGAAGAGGCTTTTAGAAGGAAAAAATGAGGAAAATCAGGTAAGGAATTATTGGTAGTTTTGGACTATCAATAGCCTGTAACTATACTCTTGCTCACCTTGTCAAATGCTTGCAAACCTTCAACAAAATCTTCACCTTTGTTCTTGGACATTGCTTCAGAGACAGGCAAAAATTGTTCAAACTGTACTTCTATTCAACGTTTCACTGATGGTATTTCTCAAAGAAGAAGAATTGAAAATTTAGATCTGCAAATGACACTAGGAGTCCCAGAGCCTTCTTGGCTTCAGCATTGGTAGGGTTGTTACCTAGAACATAAAGAACTCCAACTTGGCTCATTGTGAACTTATCATTGTTATCATGGAAGTCAGTAATGTAGTCATAATGGTCATGAGCGAGTCACTGAAATGCTGGAGAAATGAGTCAAATACTACTTGAATCCTTGAACAATATCCTCCACAAAAGTCTTATTCCAGTGCTACCTCATTGCATGACAATGACCCCTTGTTCTCAGAGCCCACACGGGTGGGGAAGATGGGGGCGGGGAGGGGGATACTGCTTGAGAAGGTACCAACAAACTAGAAATGCCTTAGGTATGGTTCTGAAGACAGGCTATGTCTATTGCTAAAGAATCATCATAGCTAAATACCAAAAGTATCATAACCAGAAGATGTTGTTATTTGTCATTTACTTCCAAAGAGAAAGAGAAACTTAATTTAATGATTTACTTGTCTATTTTCCTCCTAGAAAATGTATCAATATGCTTATATACTCTGCTATGGATCCACTTACTATCCTTACTGCTTTCTAAACTAAAATATTTCTCCTAGTAAACACACACACACACACACACACACACACACACACACACACACAGGTACTCTCCACTCATTAGAATATAAGTTCCCTGAGGGCAATGACTGTTTTCCCCAGTCCTAATACAATGGTTGGCACATAGTAAAAACCATCTATTTATTTATTTATTTATTTATTTATTTTGCATTGTGTATGATTAAGCAGAGCACCAAGAATATGATTGAGACCTATGTGTCAATACCTATTTCAAAAAAAGAAGGAAAAAAAATGCAAAGAACCTGACAAAATCCTCTAAACTAAGACTTTTATCTTGTTATTTGGTGACTTGAATAATGAAAAGGTGAATACAGGAGGAAAGCAAAAAATATGCTGGAAAAGTTGGGGTTTATGAAATGAAAGAAGTCAAAGATTTCTTAGTACTCAGAAACATCATGCCTTTGTCTCATCACTACTTTGTTTAAGAGATCTAGAAGATGTTGGACATGACACATGCCTATTGATTGTATATTGACAAGCAGGCAAGGATTTGATAAAAATACTAGAAATATTTCAAAATCAGCTTTCTATGTAATCAGATCAATGAATGGATATTTTATTAGTTAAAGCAACTATAATTTAAAAGGAAAAAAAAATAGTTCAAAATTGCAACAGCCCCAATTCAAACTATTTAGACAGTTAATTTTGAAAAAAATGTAAAATGGATAGAGATATCAATTCTGTTTAGCACTATTTCTTAGATTATTTTGACCTATTGCAATGAAGAAACATTTAGCCATGAAATATGTGATCTCTTTGTCACTGAGGGATATAACTATTTAGGGCAATAATGATTTATAGTAGATGCTTATTGTTAAAATGTTACAAGGTAGAATCATGGAAATTAGCAACATGGGAAGAAATGATCAGAATGCCAACAAAATTAAATTAGAATTTAGAAACAAGTCTGGAAAGATAAGCTGGAGGCAGATTGTGAAGGGCTTTAAAATATAAAATAAAGAACTCTCTTTTATTGTAGGGGATAAAAACAAGAGGAAGGGGAAACAGAGGAAAGAAAGGTAGATTTACATAGGGCCTACTTTGTGCCAGGCATTATGCTAAGTGGTTTACAAATATTCATTATTTGATCCTTATATTAATCCTGTAAAGTAGATACTGTTATTATCTCCATTTTATAGCTGGGAAAATGGAGGCATAAAAAGGTTAAGTGACTTGATCACGGTCACACAGCTAGGAAGTATCTGATGTTAGCTTTGGACTCAGATATTCTAGATAAATGGAACCATTGTATTTTTAATGAAAGCCACAACTGGGCTAGAGAATAAGTGCCATTTTTGGATGTTTTGAATCTGAAGTGCGGAAGAGATTCACATTGGGAGGGGAGGTGGTTGTTGTTGTGTTTGTCCTTCGTTCTCGAAGAGGACAGCCATGACATCAAGATGATGACATGACTTGCAGTTGACTTTGATTTGAGTGAGGGAGGGCTGTGCAAGGTCACCAGCCTCACTTTCTTCTCCTGAGCCACCTGGGTCCAGTAGTCTGATATTCTTTAGGACAACTGGAGATGGCATGGGATGCAATGGGAGAGCCTGACCCTTTCAAGTTAAGGTTTTATAGCATTCTCACTTAGGGTAAGATACACCCATTTAATGAATAGGCTTCTTTAAGTAGTTGCTCAAGGGATGGTCCCTTTAATCAAAAAGAAAAAAATCAGACTGGGAGAGGAAGACCCTCAGGGTTCCTGGGTAGAAGAGAAACAATTAATATTTAGTATTTAAATGGCGGGGGGAGGTGGGAGCAGGGAGAAAAGAAGAAGCATCTGTTAAACACTTACTGGTTATCAGGAAATGGGCTAAGTGCTTTACAAATATTATCTCATTTGATGTTTACATTAAACTAGGAGATAAGTGCCATGGGAGTTATTTCCATGGGACAGACAGAGCTTGAGTGACATGCCAAGGTAAGTTTCTAAGTCTAGATTTAAATTCATTTTCCTTACTTTAATACTGACACTCAATGCAGTGTACCATAGATGATGAGCAAGTATTTGATAGTGTGGGACTGGAGTTCCCACAGAGAAAATCAAGGCTGGTTATATATATTTGGGCATTCTTTGCTCTATGGATAGTGGTTGACCCTATATGAACAGGTGAAATCACTTGTGGGTAATTCAGAGAGTTCCAAAAGAGAAGAGGTAATCCAAGACTGAGTCTTAGAGCAAGCTTGGCGTCAGGGAATAGATTTAACTGTGGATAGTGACGTGGAGGGTTCAGACAGGTGGGAGGATATCTAGATAGAATTCTATGACAGGATTCAAAGAAGGAGACATATTCAAGAGAAAGTTAACAATGTAAAAATGTACAGAGGGGTAAAGAAAATGAGGACAAAGGAACATCAGAAAATTAGAAGTTAAAGGATCATTATCAATCTTTGAGAGAAGACATTTGATAGTGATTTTGGTCAGAAGTCATATTGCAAGGTGAATATAGGTAAAAAGGTAGGGAAGATGTGGAGCCAATGAGACAAAACTAAAAAGAAAATGATTGATACGGAAATTAATAAAATGGAACAAATCAGCCAATATTCAATAGTAAAATATTGCCTTCATTGGTGATAACAGAATAATTATGTCTGAATCTAGCTACCACAGTACCTGATATGTTTTGCTTTATGAGGAAGTGGAAATGACACTTAAATTTGGACATGGGAAAAGTGGCTAAAATAATTACAAAAGAAATGTAACAATTTGAAAGATATTCAAAGATTGAGTTCCAAAATGTTTTAAATAATGGAAGGCCCCCAAAGATTTTAAAGACAGCTAAGATACAAGTAGTTTTAATACATAAATCTACTTTTTCTTCTAAATAAATCCTCAGTAAGACAGGGTCATATAAGTATGTATGTATGTATATACACATATGTATGTACGTATATATGAACATATATTTGTGTGTGTTTGTACACAGATAGAATAGTGACATAATGAAAACCAGACAGGTAAGTTGGTAGCTTTCATAAACACTTGTTTTTAGCAGCATATATCTTCCCAATTACGATACTGGTTACAAAGTATAAAGAATATGAAATAATATTATGTTTATGTATCATTAAAATGATTTAGTATAATTGACAAAGTATGCCTTTGGGGGCCCTCCTTGAACAAAGTATTTCTAATGCATGCAAGGTCATACAAAAGTCCATAACAGATAGAACTATAGAGATGTTCACTGATGATACATCGGAAACAGAAAAATGCATAACACTGGGAAACATACTCACCAAAGGTCCTGGGCGATATCCTCCTAGCCAAGGTTCAAATAGAACAAACATCCCAAAAATACAGTGAATTTTCCAGATAATATTTTATGATGGATAGTATTTTACCAATTGCATGAAACCTTAAAATTCTGTAAAGCCTTTCAATGAGCTCCTTAATCATTATGTTTAAATTATCTAGCAATCTACAAAGAAAAAACCAAGTGGATGAGAAACACCTATATGGCTAAGATTATCTCATGGATTAGACCACAATAGGTCCCTGCCCAAACTCCACTTAATGCCTCCATTTTGGGCCCTCCTGGCTTAGATTGAATGTCAGTGATAACTATTTCTCTTTGGAACAGCAACTCTGAAGGTCTTCCCCTCCCAGCTTGATTTTTTTCTTTTTTTCTAATTAAAGGGGCCATCCCCTGACTCATTTCTTAAAGAGGCCTATTCACTGAATGGGCATTAGCTCACTCAAAGTGAGACCTTGAAAAGGTCTTAGCCTAAAAAGGCCAGGTCTCCTATTGTATCCTGAGCTATCTCCAGTCATCCTGATCAATATCTGGCCACTGGACCCAGATGACTCTAGGAAGAGAAAGTGAGACTGGAGACCTTGCATAGCCTTTCCTCACTCAAATCAAAGTCAGCTTCAAGTCATGTCATCATTTCCCTGATGTCATGATCCTTGTCAAAAATGAAGGACAACACATGACATGGATATACATCTTAGATAAGTGACAAAGAGTTGCGCATAGAGTTTAATGTTGAATGGGATTTGGGAAGTTTACACAGTGCTTACAGTGATCCCAATCCTGGAATATATGGCTATTGTTGGTTTGTATACAAGAAAAGGACACAAAATACATGCCTGACTGTAAAAGGAGATGGGCTATCCATCCTGAATAAATGGTACCCAAAAACTATCAAAAGATGCTAGAGTAACACCTCCACTTTATCAGATGAATCCTCTGAAGAGAAATTATGCAAAGACAAAGAAAATAATTTCACTGAATGAGAAGGCATGGAAGGACTGAAATCTCTACTGAAGTAGAAGTCAATAGTCATCTGATCTTGGACCCATTAAAGTACTTGTGATGGGTGTGTACACTACTCTCATTTAAATATAGATATTACATATATATATAAATACTATATAGTGTATATTTGATATACACACAAATACACATATGTGCATATATCTATATCTATCTACACACACATATATATGTATATATATATGTATATATATATATACATATTCACATCTATTTGTGCATGGTTATTTCTAGTACTAATTTGATGCTTCATTATCATGTTTGGAGATGAACTTGAATACAGCTAGGTGGCACAAAGGATTAAGTGCTGGGGTCAAAAAAACCTGAGTTCAAATCCAGTCTCAAATAATTACCACCTTAATGACTCTGGGCAAGCCATTTAATCTCTGCCTGCCTCAGGTTCTCCAACTGTAAAATGAGGATAACACTGTCAAGGTTGTTGTAAGAATCAAATATAATGTTTATAAAGTACTTAGTACAGTGCCTAGCACATAGTAGGTGTCTAATAAATGATTCCTTCCTTCCTTCTTCCCCTCCTCCCTTCTTCCTTCCTTACATCCTCAGTGCAATAAAAGTTCTGGCAGATCTGATGATAGTGGAAAAGCTTTGAATATGAGTCCAGGTATGGAATATATTTATATATGTGTGTATGCATGTGAATATGTATATATACATGTATATACACACATATACATATATATATAAATTACTTGAAATTAATCAAGTTAATTTCAGAAAAGTATATCACAAGATTGAGTGTTGGATGATAATTTTTTTAGACAGGTTATCTTCTTTCAAGAGGTTTTTTATCTGTCACTAGGGGCGGGGGATATATTATCAATTATTGAAGAACTATAGTTAAAAATAAAGATATAGATAGATATATGACACAGGGTAGTGCATACATGACATCTTTGGTGTGGGGAAAGGATTTGAAATCAAAGGGTCTGAGTTCAAATTAAAAGTCTACTATTTGCCATCTGGATGATCTTGGACAAATCCTTCCCCTACTGTGGACACCAGTTTGCTGTGTAAATTCAAGGGACTAGGTAAGGGCACATGATGAAATATAGATGCCTTCTCTCATTAGAAAAAATAAGGGATTGTATTTGTGGCATGTTGTATAATCTGTTAGGTACTGCTTTTGCTCAATTCTTTTACTTGCATATAAGGCAAATTTTGTTGAGGGGAAGTAAACTGGGCCATAGCTTCTATATAAAAACAAAAGGCTTTCATAAAATTAAAAGAAAAAAACAAATGTAGGTCATTTCTAAAAAATTAGAGCTTTGGAATAGTTGATATTCAAAGATCCTTAAAGATCTAAATACCATGTACCTCTGTGGTTTCCAATAGTGATGGAATTCATTAACCACTTGTACTTAAAGAATGCTGGTTGCCTCTCACACACAAATATTCTGCTGTGTGTATTTGTTTATGCGATAGTGTGTATGTGTATTTTAAAGATAGTTATGTTATCAGCTTATTATAATCAGGCATGATATTTTCCCTTCTGCTAGGCAGAACTGTGGGCTCCTGTGTCCACAGACTAAACTGAAGACAGCTCTCACTCTTGGCTGATTGACTAGCATAACACTTTCCTCAAAATTCACCTGGCCCTACACAAATGGACAAATAAGCTGAGACATGCAAAGGAACTTTCTCTATTTTTTTCTCCTGGATAAATGATTGACAGTGCCTGGCACATAGTAGGGACTGAACAAATGCTTGCTGATTTATTAATTGCCAGGTCCATCTTCCATGGTTTATAACCGGAGGTGATGTCCCAGAAGAAAGAATAGATTTACAACGTGGAGAAAATGAAACATAACAATAAGACACTGCCAGCCATGGGTTCCACTGTAGAATAGATAAGACCACAAAATTCCCTTGAGCTCTCTCCCTCAGAGGCATGACTCTGTAATATTCTTCAGTTGTCAAGGGACAGAGATAGGTTATTTTTAACCAGCACTGCAGGGAATCTTACTGGTTTTTATAGTTGCTATTGGACGACTGCTTTTAGAGTGGGGAGGTTTTTCCCTTGTGGCATAGTTGTAGGTGTGGGATAGAATCACCCACTCACTCACTCTCTTCCATAATAAGTTTACTACAGGATTACACTATAAAATACTGGGCAAAAACTGACTATTCCTGCTTAAGCTCTGGTCTTGTCATTCCCTTGCTCAAATAGACACCTTTAGTAACTACTCATTGTTTATAGAATAAGATCCAAGTATTTAGTATGCCATTCAAAATGTCATCTTTTCCCCCTAAGCAGCTTAACTTCTCAGTAATTGTACATTTTAATCATATATATTTTTTAAAAATATTAATTTAATACCAAATAAAATGAGCATATCTACATACATACATAAACTATATTCCAGTCAAACTTGTCATTTCTACACACTTTCTCACACTTTTGCATGTGCTCCTGCACTTCTCTGTTCCTTCTAACTCCCCTCCCTCCTCCTCCCGTATTCATCTATGTGGGATGAAATAGTACCAATCAATGAAGTCCCAGCTCTGATACCACCCCCTCCATGAAGGTTTTTCCTAATTCCCTCAATCAGAACTGGTTTGTTTATTTGTGTCGTCCATTTGCATCTGACTCTTTGTGACTCCATTTGTGGTTTAATTAGCAAATATATAGAGGAATGGCTTGCCACTTCCTTCTCCAGCTCATTTTGCAGACAAGGAACTGAGGCAAACAAGAGTAAGTGACTTGCCCAGGGTCAAATAGCTAGGAAGTATCTGAGACTGGATTTGAATTCAGGTAGATAAGCTTCCTGACTCTAGGCCTGACGCACTGCACCACCTAGTTTACATCCAGCCTAAAACATGGGTCACATTCAGTTTTATTTTCTCTATTAGTTTCATTTTTTCCAATGCTGCATCTTCCCTACTACATTATAATTTAGCACCTAGGGCAGTCTCTTATACAAAGAAAAAGCTAAGTAAATTGTTTGTTTAACTGCATTGAATTTATTAGAGTCTTTCTCAGCATAACATACAGATAGGAACTTAATAAATGTATAATTTTGACATTATTATGTTTCAGAGACATGGGACTTTTATCCAGTTTACAATCATAGTCTTCAAAAAGATAGGAGATAACAATTAATAAGCATTTTTCAATCACCTACTATGTGCCATGTACTGTGCTAGGCATTGGAGATACAAATACAGTTAAGCTGACTTAAGATGAATTTCATTTTAACTGCAATTTCCAAGCAACCAAATTATATCACGGTAATGAGGAAAGAGATGTCTGCATAAATAAAATGCCACGTCATCATAAAATCATTTGAAGTGGAAAGGTGCTTTGGTATTTATATTTGAGCTATATTTTGTGATCTTCAGTTACAGAGAGAGAGAGAGGGAGAGAGAGAGAGAGAGAGAGAGAGAGAGAGAGAGAGAGAGAGAGAGAGAGAGAGAGAGAGAGAGCCATCATAAGAAACTGAGTCATGAAGAAATGGAATATTAGCTTTTCATTTTCGTAGACACCCTGAAACTATGTGACCACTTCACAATGGGACAAATCAATTTATCACTTAGATTTCTAGAAGACTCCAGAAACTGTCTGCTGGAAAACCTCCCCTGGACTAAAGATGGTAGTAGTTGTGTTTCAAAAGGGTTTCCCTGCTGGGATACCAACCAAGGGGGAGGGGAGGAAGTGAACCATGAGAAGACGCATATGTCAACGAAGTAAGAAATTAGTCAAAATGAGGCTCCTAGTGAAGAGAGACTTCAGCAAAGAAACCAATCAGACTACAGGGTCATAGATTTAGAGCTACAAAGGCTTTTAAAAGTCCAGCCTTCTCATCTGATAAAGAAAGTAAAACCTAGAGAGTTTAAATTATTCGTGTAAGGTTTCACAAGCAATGAGAGTCAGCATTTGAACCTGGGACCTCTGAGTCAGCATTCGTTCTCATACGCTAAATTGTCCTGAGCATCAATAAACTAGAAGTCAACATTGCTTAGGGAATGGAGTCCAATAATGCAGCTGGTATCTATCCACAGATAAATAGTACAATTTCAAGTCAATAGTAATCAAAGTGTTACTGTGGCTATTATCAAATGCGTATGGAAATTACATAGAATAAGCCCCATTTAGATTCAATGTCTTGTTGTAGAAGGAGGGATGTAAGAAGAGTTTTTGCCCTGTGTCTCATACTTCTGTGTCTCCAAACCCTATCCTATGTGTTACACATGGTAGACCTTCATAAAATTTTGTTGGTATTGCTACTGACAATGATAAATTGATTTTATGTAACTAAAGAAATATTTTAAGTATCGTTAGAATTATTGGTTATGTCTCTTCTGTCGAATTTTAAAAGATTGGGATGTCACATTAAAATTTGAGAAAGGAAAAACCTCCACCATGAATCCTTTATCTCTTTGATGAATCTGGACCATTGATGCAAAATATTAAGCCATTGAACAAGAAAATGGATTCCATGCAAGAGGTAGTTTCTTTTAGAAGTAGGAAATTTGCAGGACTAGGCTGAGGTTAAAATACAAAGTAACCACAGAAGGAATAACACAAGGATTTGATTCTCTCCCAAGGGAAATTGTGAAGAATGAAAGATTTGGAGCTCATCTGAAAGCTAATGAGAGTTAACTATGAAGTAAAAATATCAGAAATTTTGTTGTATATAATTTGTTGGCTGGTTGCCTATAAATAGCTGCTAGAATTCTAGGCAGTTTTGGATATGTGCTCACACTTTGAAATAATTATCATGTTTGTTCTGTAAAAGATATAAGAAAAATGACATGTAAATTATGTTTTTTTTTTCTGAGCAGCCTTTTGCACTTTAAAAAATTCAATGATTAGCCTCCAAATTCTTCTTTACCTTTACATTATGATCATTATAAGAGAAAATAATGTTTACAGCAGCAGCAGGTACATGCCTACATCACTTCTTTTCACTCTCTTTCACTCTCCCTCAAAATGAGGAATAATCAAAATATTCAATTGAATTCAGCCTATGTAGTCCATTTCCAATCACATTCTCCATCTTTCCCCCATATTTTTGCATGTTATGGTGATGAGCTGTAAAGAGAACACATTATTCCAAATAATACCTAATTACAAATCAATTTGAAATTCCATATTTATAACAATATTAACTTGAAATAATTAAAACAGGAACATAATAACTACTAATTATTTTACATCAAATCATTATTTAGATACTGTACAAATAATCAGAAGCATTTTCAGTTTTATGTACAATAAACGCCAGTAGGTGGTGGTAGCATTTTCTAAAAGCACTACAATACAATATTTATTATATCTTCCTACCCTGCCTGACCCCTCCAAAAAAATAGGGAGCTGGGGGAGGAATCATTTTCAGACCTTCAAAAATTTCCTGAACTAATAAAAAAAAAGTTCAGAAATGAGCTTTCCCAACTTGTATCCCAGATTTCTACATTAAAACCTAACCGAAATATTTTAAACAGTAATATCAGATCTTGGAGGGTGGAGGGGAAAGTCCCTTTAATGAATTTGGAAGACTTCAAATTGAATTCCACAGGACTGACCACTACATTTTTCTTTGCTAACTGATGCTTATTGTTAAATCAGAAAAAATGGAGAGAAGATAAAAGGTGGGATATGCATATCTGGCTAGTGGTTGATTTTAACCAGATTTTCCCCTTCCTCACGGCTCATTTGCATTGTGAATACCCTGAAAGAGCCAGCCTTTTATGGGCTATCACTCTATGTTTGTTGCTCCTACTTTGGTAATGCTATTCAAAGAGTCTGATTGTGTATTCAAATACAACATACATATTGCCATGTGTCTGAGATTTCCTGTTACAGTAAATGATAAAGATTCTTTCCCACTTAACTTACAATCCTACTATTGTGTTTACATATTTGAAAGGGCACCTCTGTGGGACATATATAAGTGAAGGAAGAGACTGAAAAATGAGGGGTAGCTTTTTCCATATATTGGCAAGGAGTTGTAGAGAAAAAGATTTAGAAAGTGGGATAAGTATAATGAGTATGGGGGGTGGGTGTGGATAATGAATATAGAGGCATTTCAGAAGGTTTCCTGGAGTAAGTAGTTTCTGTTTTTACATGAGTTGGATATGGGTTTTAGGGCCTTCTGACAAAAGGATATTTGCTCTTCCTTAATTTATGAAGACTTTCAGGAAATCTTCAAAAGTCCCCAAAAGTTGCAGTCTATGTCCATAGTGAGCACACTAGTAGCTAAAGAACATTTCAGAAAGGTCTATCTTATCAAATGTCAAGCTATTATAAAAATTTGGCTTTAAAATTGGGGAAAAGAATATTTTAGAATTATTTAGGAGTAATAATGAAAGAAATTAACAGTAATTATTTAGAATGATTACTTATTTATGCAAAGGGACAGAAGTCATTTCTCTCATTTCATTTTGAGGAAAAAGAAACATTTCATCTTACTGAAAGACTGGCTTCATTTAGTAGCTATGTGACACAGGCAAGTATTTCTTCCAGAGCCTCAGTTTTCTCATTTGAAAAATCTCATCTACCTTACATAATTGTTGTGAAGAAAATATTTAGCACTTGAAGTGATAGGCATTCAAGGGAATGGGGAATGTCATCATAAAGGAGGAAGAAAATACTTGAGATGATTCCATATGGCAAAAGAGAGGAAGAAGTACCTTCTAGGAATGCAGAGCAGCCCTTTCAGAAAAATGGAGTTGGAGAATGAAATATCATGCATGAGAAATAGCAAGTGAGTCAGTTTGGGCTGGAATGTAGAACATGTAAAGGGAACCAGTGAAGAATAAGCCTGAAGAGGGAGGCTGGAGTCAGATTGTAAAGAGATTTAAATGTCCAAGGAATTTGTATTTTATCCAAGAGACACTGAAGGAACTCCTGAAGTTTTTTGAACCAGAGAGAATGAAATGGTCAGACCCATTCTTTAGAAATGTCATTACTGTTGCCATTTGAGGACAGATTGCTGAGGGGATGGACTAGCTAGAGGCAGGAAGACTAATTACAAGAATACTGTGATATTGCAGAAGAGAAGTGAGAGCCTGAACCAGGCCTGCTGACATGTGAGTGAAGAGAAGAGCATGCACATGATAGATTGTCAAGACTTGGAAACTGATTGGCTATTTGGGTCAAAGATGATTCTGAGATTTCAGACCAAGGAGAGGGGGAAAATGGTAGAGTACTCAACAGAAATGATGAAGTTAGGAAATGGCATGCATTAGATGGAGAGCAAGATGATCATTGATTCTGTTTTTGAAATGTTGAGTTTGAGGTGCCTGTTGGACAACTAGTTGGAAATGCTTAGTAAGGAGATGGAAATTTAGTACTTGATCTCAGAAGAAAGCTTAGGCTTGGATATACACATTAGATGTAGGAGTTATCCCCACAAATTATAATTGAACCTATCAGAGTTAATAAGAAAGAGGTCCAGGACAGAGGCTTGAAATAGACTCACAGATAAGGGATAGGAAAAGAATGGTGGTATGACATAGCAAAAGAGACTGATAGGTAAGGAGCCTAGAGAAAACAGTATCATGAAAACTAAGAGTGAGTAGTCAATAATCTCAAATACTATAGAGAGGTTAAAAAGGACAGAGACAAAGAAAAAGCTATTGGATTTAGAAATTAAGAGATCACTGGTTACTTTGGCAATAACAATTTCAGTTGAGTGATGAATTCTGAAGCCAAACTGCAAGGCACTGAAAAAGAAGTTAAGACAGAATATGGGAACAATGAGTACAGATAGTTGTTTTTTGTTTCATTTTTTGTTTGTTTTTTCCTAGATTCGATGTGAAAGGGAGAAGTAGAGGTTGATAACAGGAGGAAATGGTAGGGGTCATGTCACTTTAAGAAGTGGTCCTTGAATTATTGAGTGTTCCTTCTACTACAGTATGCTGACATTTCTTCATGAGTGTCTCCCATGGAACATGAATTCAAGTTGTCTTTTTTCCTGTCTTCATTGTATCTGGGAATTCTAGTTGTGCTGGAACCTGGCATTAAAAGATAGGGGACAGATGGCCAAAAAGTACAAAAAAAATCAGGAGGGTGCTGCAATTTTAGGGATGACTGAATCTTAAAGATCGCTTAGTTTCTCTGTTCCCCTGTATGGGCACCCAGTGGCAATGTCCTTATGTATAATGCTTCCATCAGGATTTGGTGACTCAAGTGTCCTGGAACGCGACTGACACATAAAAACTGTTGGTGCAGTGCTTTCGAGGCTGAAAGCGAACCACCCTGGATAAGATTAAGTACACAAAAGGTCTGGAACTGCAATTCCAGCAGCAAAAATATAAGCAACTTAAGCTTCTCAGCTTCATTCACTTTATACAGGTTCTTCAGAGTTTCTAGTGAAACTAGATGTGAGCTTGAAATCCAACACAACACTTTATTGGTGTTGCTTTGCTTTTTAAATTTTTTGGGGTGGAGAAAAGGAAAGGAGAATAGAGGAGAGGAAGAAATTCGTATTAACTAAAAAAAAGTTAAAAATGGAAAGAAAAAGATCTAACAAAAACATAAACATGTGAAAAATAATTAAAATATCAGTCTTTCCTTAAAAGTAGATGAGGCAAGGGAGTCCAGGGTGTTTTCTGCTTGGTATGCTCTCCCATTTTGTTTTTAATGATAATCTTTATAAAGTTAATAATACTCACTTTCAATATATAATTATTATACATAATTTAAAGATTTTCAAGTTTCCTACCAAATAGGTATTACCTCAACATTGAGAGTTTAACTTATTTGCAGTCCTTTGAGGTACACAAACTTGTATTTGAGCTTCAGTGAAAATATTTTTAAGGATCACAGAATATCTTTAATAATCACCATACATACCTTGAGTGGGCAGATAGGTGGCACAGTAGATAGAGTGCCAGGCCTGAAGTCAGGGACACTTTCTTTCCAAGTTCAAATCTTGCCTCAGACACTTACTAACTGTGTAACTCTGGGCAAATCACTTAACTCTGTTTTCCTCAGTTTCTCATCTATAGAAGGAAATGACAAACCATTCTAGTATCTTTGCCAAGAGTCACAAAGAGTGAAAATATGATGGCACTGCTTTTTTTCCCAGCACCATATGTGCATGCTATGGTTCTTATCATAATGACTCTTCCTAAGGTCTTCTTCCTCTTGGTGATGGTGAAAGCGTATCATAAGCTGGGTAGTAGAATGAAAGGGAGTCTTTGCAAGCTGACCTATACCTTCTATAGCAGGACTGTAGAAAAGTAGGAAGGAAGATTATAGGTTGTGTTTTGGAACTGGGTTCAACTCAGAAGCCCAGAAGCCAATATTTGGCATGTTGTCAATGAGGGGAGAACTCAAGGTTTGACCAAACTTTAGATGGACTACAGTCTGACTACTCTGACCCTCTTTATTTTTATCTTTTGGGGGGATGATGCATGGAGGAGCTTCACTGTTATCACAAGATCTCCATCCCTCCCCATCCTAGATGAATGTCAAGAAAGGATCAGGCAAGTGAGTGCAAACTTAGTGTTCCGCTTAGAGGACGTCATATTGCCAGTGTCCACTGTTAGATAGTGATTTGTGGATTCATAGAATTTAAGAGCAAGGAGGAAGGGACCTCAGAGATCATCTAACCATAGTATCCTTGGATAATATATTCAGTGCTGGTTTGAAAGATATTAGGCATTAGTACAACCATTTTACAGATGAGGGAAACTGAGACCCAAAAAGAATCTATGCTTTGTTTCAAGATCATACAGTGGTAGTAATAAATTAATAAATGGTAGTGCTGGGATTCAATTCTGAGATTTCTGCCTCTAAATCCAGCACTGTTTTTTTTTTTCTTCTATTAACCAATTCATCTTCCTCCAACCCCCACATGTTTAATATGAAGATAGTAAAGGACAGAAAGGTGAAATAACTTGCATAAGGTCAAATAGTTAATAAGTGGCAGTAATATCATAAAGATCATGGTGCACTAATACCACTCAAGGATCATTCTAGAATCAATATGATCATTGTCTCTTCAGGATTTTCTATATTAGAGTTGACCCAGAACCAAGAAATGAGCCATTCTTCTCCGGGTACACAGACCCTGGTGTCATCCAGGAAGAGGAGGTATCATTCTCCTTGCTTTATGCCTCCTTAAATTTATCTGAATGACTGTTCATAGAGCAGGTAAACTCTATGCACTTTTGATGTTTCTTCACTCTTGCACTGTTAAAGCATCTCTAAAGGGAATAGCCATATGTATGCTGCTATCTCTTCCACAATGTGATTTTCCCCTTCACAGTTTCAATATATCACAGGTCAGCATAAAAAATCAAACGGGAATTTTTAGGGGGAGTTTTGTGGAAGATGAAGATAACACACAAAAAGTTTAAAAACTCAAAAATGTATAAATATATATGTATAGTATTGCAAAATATCAACATATTTTATCTTTTAACATCATAATAATTCAGACTTCTTCCTGAGTACAGAGGACCAAAAAATTCGATCCAGATCATGGGGGTAACACACCCTTAAACTGTGTGATGTGGAAGGGATAACTGTACAGTCAATCTTCAACTTCGGTGGAGGTAACATTCCTAGGAAACAGCATGAAAGTAAAAAATACAAATGTTGATACATGTAGTGGTAACTATGAGAATTTAAAGATCTTCCCCACCCATTAATGTCCCTGACTTTTAAGGAAAGCTTGATTAGGGGAGGCCCACACATTTTGTTAATTTTTTAATGAGGTACTGGCTCTCAAGGGTTGTGATGCCCCCTGGCTCTGAAAAGTATATAATTACCATGAGGTGAGGTTTTTTACTTTGGGACTTACTCACTGAAAGTGTTTGTTTGGCCAGATGAGACTCTGGGCAGCCTCTATGGAGCCCCACTCCTTCCTTTGAGAACCCAGATGTTGGTGCTTCTCTCTCTGGTAACTATGTATGTATGGTCAGACAGTTACCTGTGTATTGATTTACAAGGTACGTATTGTTTACCGTCAGGCAGCTGGAAGCACTGTCTATTGATTTTGATTTCTCTGTATTTTCTCTGAAGTTTAGGGCACTGACTTTCTCCCCTGAACTAAGTGAGTGATATATGTGCTTGATTAAAGTGATTGTTGACTGCCCCAAAGTTGCCTTTCCTTTTAGAAAAGCAGATCAAAGAACCTGTAATAGCAGACCCTCCTGAGTATGTTGGGGTCCTTGCTTTTACAAAACATTGAACCTATGGGAAAATAGGGGGTTAGGTTCCCTCAACCACCAAAAACTATAATATTTCGCAGCTAACAATGACTATAGATGTTCCAGCATGACAAATACCTTTATTTTCTCTCTATGCCTCATCACTGAATTTACACAGTTGGGCTTAGAGCCCAAAGAGCTTGTACTATGTTTTGGGGGCATCATTCCAATAGAAAACTTGAATTTTACAAAAAAAACAGTGAAAATATACAACAATGCATGAGTATCTCTTTGAAACAGTAGGGTGAACAAGACCAGTAAAGCACTTCAGGGGAGACCGGCTACTCCATGCAATTGCTGACACTGTACCTCTCATTGTTTTTTCTCCTGCTATATATAGTCATGAAAGTACACAGTGGCCAATATGAAAGTGAAAATGAGGTTACTAATAAAATCACTGGAATGGTTGAAGTCATGAAAGTTAAACACATGAATGTTGTACATTGCACATTTATATATATATGTATATATATATATATATATACACACACACATATATATGTACATATATATATATATATATGCATTTACATACATACACATTGCATGCACGAGGTCAGTGAGGATGCAATAGCATTTTCCATACCTGTTTTCATTTTAATCATATTCTATCCCCTGTAAATTACATATAACAATCTTTGATAGAACTATTACAGAGGAAAAATAATCTACGTGAAGTATCTGACCAATGTTCATTGTCCCTTTAGTAGAGACTGCCAACGGTTTCCAAGTTTGGAGGATAGGCCCTGGGAACATTAGACTATGTTGTTCTACTTCTACTGCAGCTCTCCAAGGGATGTTCCCACTCAGATTTCTAAAATGTTAAAATCACTTGACCCACAAAGGTGAAGGAAACCATGACTGCCAACATTATGTTGGAAACCGAAATTGAAGTAGAAATACAGAAGGACAAATGATACTTCACTATTCTTTACACAATATTTCTGGGAAAATGAAGACATGACCAGGAAGTCAGAGAATCCCAGAACTGGAAGGAATCTCAGAGGTCATTTAGTCTGACCCTCTCATGTGAAAAAATGAAGAACATCAGGCCCAGAATTTGAATCCAGATTCTCCGATGCCAGAGCTCATTGAATTTAGAATTGAAGAAATCTGTGTTTGAATCTCAGTTCTTAAACTAGGAGTTCCTTAAGAATAGGGATTATTTTTACCTTTGTATCTCTAGCACTAACGCAGTGCTTGGTATATAAAAGGTGTTTAATAGATGCTAGATGACTGAATGAACATCTTTTCTACTTTCTTCATGTGTGGCCATAGACATATTGCTTGATCCAATAGAAACCAACAAATCTACCATATACCCAAGGCATTGTTTTATACTTTGAAGATACAAATATTGTATGTATATCTATCTATCTATCTATCTATCTATCTGGGGGGGTGTGTATGTATATATACATATATATTTGTATGTATATATATATGTGTGTGTATGTGTATACACACACAGTTCCTTCAAGGAGTTTTAATTTTATTGGGAGGATGTAACATGTAAACAGAAAGGAATATGTATGTGTGTGTATATATATATATATATATATATATATATATATATATATATATATATATATGCAGATACAATCATTTGAGGGAAAAGAGAACAACAATAAAAATAGAAACAGCAGTTCCAGGTTTGCAAAGTCTTCTCTCACCTGATCTTCACAATGACCTTATTATGTAAGTAATATTTTTATCCCCATTTTATATGAGGAAACTGAGGCCACATGCCGAGGGTCATAGAGTTAGTATGTATCTGAAGCAAGATTTTCATTTGTGTCTTCCTAATCCTAAGAGCATCACTCAAGCCACCAGACCACCCAGCTGACTCATTAAGAGTTGGGGGAAATAAGGAAAGGCTTCCAGAAGGAGGTAGCATATAACGTGAGAATAAAGAGCCTGAGAGACTGAGATAAGGGAAGGAATTCCACATATATATGGATCTCAGTTTCTTCATTTGTAATAGGACTATGAAGGAGGGTATTAGACAAAATGTTATTTAATGTCCTTCAAAGTTCTAAATGTATGATTTTCCTCTGCAGCTAATGCTGCCCCTCAGATATCATAAAACACTTTGTTTCAAATTGTCAGAGGTATTTCTTTGTAATATTATACATCCCAGTTATCTGAATTTGTTTACTCTCTTGCATCTGTCCCCTTCTTTTCCATTCATAGGGCCACCACTCTAATTCTGGCCCTCACTATCTCTTGCTTAGACTATTGTAACAATCTCCTAGTTGATCTCCCTATTTCTAGTCTCTCCCCTTACTGCAGAGATCATATTCCCAAATTCTAGTTGGGACCATGTCACTTACTCTCTCAAGAATGTTTCATGACTCCCTCTTCCCCCTAGAAGAAAATAAAAACTTCTCAGTTTGGTATTTAAAGCCTTTCACAATCTGGTTCTAGCTAATTTTTAAGTTCTATTTCATATTACCCCCCTTGACTTTATGTTCCATCCAAAATAGGCTTCCCTTTACTCAGTATTCCATCTTCCACATTTATCCTTTACAAAGACTATCACCCTATTTGGAATGTGCTCTCCCTCCTCTCTTCACCCTCTTAGAATCTTTATATTCCTCCAAAGAAGAAATGTCACTTACTATGGGAAGCCTTTCCTGATTCTACTAGTTGATAATGTTCTCTCTCCTCAAATTATCCTCTGACTGGCAGCAGTATGGTGAGGTAGATGGTCTTGTATCCAAAATACATGGGTTCAAGTCTCACCTCTGACCTACACTGGCTTTGTGACCTTGGGCAATCCCTTAACCTCCCTGTGCTGTAAGTAATTTTCTAAGATTGTAACTTGCAGAGAGGGTGCTGACCTGAAGGGGCAGAAGGAATTTGTTCCCACAAGATTTTCTTGTGCTAATGAAATCAGAGGTCCAGTTCTGTCCCTTTGTTTGCTTTATCTCCCAGTCTACTATAAGCCCATCCAAAGTAAGATTTCTTTTTCGTTTTTGCACAGTTAGCTCTTAATAAGTGCTTGTGGAAATAAATTATATCCCATCTAGGCTCTAGGAGGACTGGGGTTATTTTGTATCTAGCGTTTTATCCTCCCCCAGGTCCTGGAATAAAGATTGTTGTTATTTTAAGATGCAACCTCTGGGAAGATTTTGAACCTTAACAGATACCATGTTAGTAGGAATTAGACAAGGGCTAAGTGAAAGGCATATTTGAGGAGTAGCCTGGCTAGAGTAGCCAGGAAGGATTAGGGAGGTCCATGTGGAAAAGGAGATGTAAACGAAAAAGAAATGTTATCTGTCACAGAATCATAAAACACTAGGGAGAATATGGGAAATATCTCAGAAGTCATTGAATCCAATTCTTACTTTGCAAAGGAGGGAAATGAGACCCCATGAGGTTAAGCCATTTGACCAAAGTCAAGCTGACATTTATTGGCAATGAGACCATTGCTTAGGTCTCCTGACTCAGTCCTGTCCCCTTTGGCTTAATCATCCCTAAACACCCAGAGCTTTTATTTCTAGAGCTCTTTAATAAACTTTGTAATTGAAATGTTTGGAGACTCCTAAATTTCTGGCTTCCTCTTGCCGCCTTCATTTTATTTCTAAAGAAGTGGATGGGGTGCCTCAAAGCCAGCGCTAGGTGCATCTGTCCTGGGATAGATGACTCAGACCATGCCTCCTGAGTTATGCCCCCGCTCTTATGAGCAGAAATTGGTGTTCCCAAAGGAAGTGGAGGAAGGCTGGGGGTGGAATCACGAGATTTTCAATAGTCCTTGTACAGGAAACAATAAAGTCATAGAATTGGGCGTGTGTGCAGTGAATTGCGTGGGTGAGGGAGAGAAAGAGTCTTTTTCTCTGGCTGGTCAAGGACCAAATGTAAAGCTGCTACTAACATACCAACTAAGTCATGGGGAGTTTGGAGCCTGGGGGTGTTTCAGCAGTTTTGCCTGCTTTTCATTTTCTGTGACTCTGATACCTCATTCCCTGGAGGCTTAGTTCGCACCCTGAACTGCCTCAGCTTCCTTGGCTGTGTGAGGAGCTATTCTGAAGTTGTGGGAAAATGATTTACTAATCCCCTGAAACCTCTAGAAGACTGTCTTCATTTCATCTCAATTACTTGTCTGTATCTTCCATTTTTTCTTTCAAATTTCTTTACTTTGGGTACCCTGAACTACTTTAAAAAAAAAAAAACTTCTTTAATAACTATATTTAAGCATACTTGGTTTCCTTTGTAATCCTGTCTTTTTCAAAATTTTGTTTTAATCAGTTCAAGAGGGAATCTTCTTAAGTAGAGGGGTGTGTGTGTGTGTGTGTGTGTGTGTGTGTGTGAGAGAGAGAGAGAGAGAGAGAGAGAGAGAGAGAGAGAGACAGACAGACAGAGAGACAGAGAGAGACAGAGACAGAGAGACAGAGAGAGAGAGAGACGGAGACAGAGAGACAGAGAGAGATAGACAGAGACAGAGAGAGAGGAAGGGGGTGGGGGGCAGGAATCCCTGGCACTCTGGTGAAGTCTGTTGAATCCATTTCAGGATGGTTTAAATGCATAAAATAGAATGCACAAGATTAAAAAGGAAATCAGTTACAATGAAATACACTTATCAGCACTCCCCTAGTCTGGACTGCCATTTCAAAAGAGGACACTGCTACCCCTCCTCACCAGCATCCTTGTTCACCTGCTGATGCTTCCACACCCAGGAACTTGATCTCTTGATTGAGGAGTTCCTGGGCAGGATAAGCATTTCATGAGGTCCTCCAATTGTTCTCACTTCACTCCCAGCTGAACTCTCTTAGATTCTTTCACCTTCTCACTAGCAACTTTGCCCCACAAGGTTGGTCTTTTCCCCCTTCCCGCTTCATGCCCATTTTAGCTACCCTTTATGTTTCATCTTTGATGTACCAAGTTGTTCATTCTCTTTCCAATTCTTACTTCCATTGCTCTCATTTATCTTCCATTTTTTCCCTTCAAATATTCATTCTATTTATTAAAATAGTTTTAATGTTTTGTTTAATTCTTGCTTCATTTATTCTAGAAATGTTAGATGACTTTGCACCCAAGCAGTATTTTCCCCAAAGGGATTACTCATGGATGTTTTAGACTTAATTGATAATCCATAAACATCTATTAAGTGCCTCCGATGAGCCAGGCATTGTGCTGATTGCTAGGGATACAAAAAGAAGCATAAAACAGTCCATAACCCCAAGAAGCTTACAATCTAATGGGGGGGACAACATGTAAACCTATATATAAAGCAATCTATGTACAAGATAAATAGGAAATATTTAATAGAGAAAGGCAATTGAGAAGGATAGGGAAAATATTTAAGTTCAATTCTGGATTTGTTGAGGTTAAGATGTCTATTGACGTACAGTATGAGATGTCTGAAAGGCATGTGGAGATGTGAAATTGTAGGTCAGCAGAAAGGTTGAGGAAGGATAGGTAGATCTGAGAATCAGGTAATTAAATCTATGAAAGTTGATGAGATTACCAAGTGATACACTATGAAGGCAAAAGAAAAGAGGACCCAGGACAGAATCCTGAGGAACACCTATAGTTAAAGGGCATGATCTTGAAGAGGATACAGCAAAGGAAATGGAGAAGCAGTCAGGTAGGTAGAAAGAATACCAGGGGAGAATAGTGTCTTGAAAACACAGAGGAAAGAGAATTTCATGGAGGAAAGTAGGTTCAACAGTGTCAAAGGCTACAGAGGTGAAGGAGATTGGAAGTTGAGAAAAGGCCATTGATGTAATAATTAAGAGATTATTAGTAACTTTGGAGAGAGCAGTTTCACTAGAATGATGAAGCTGACATCTGGCTTGTAAGGAGTTAAAAAGAAACAGGAAAAAATGGAAGCATCTATTGTAGACAGCATTTGCAAGGAATTTGATTACAAAAGGCAAAAGAGATATAGGACAATAGTTAGTGTGGATGGAAAGATCAAGTGAGACTTTTTTTTCTAGCATAGGAAAAATATGGGCATTTTTGTATGCAGTAGGGAATGAGAGAGAGAATGAAAATAAATGAAAGAGTGGGGATGGCAGAAGAGGCCACATGCTGAAAGAGATGGGATGGAATAAGATCGTTTGAACAAGTAGAGGGGTTTAGCAATAAGTAAGACCACTTTGTTATGTGAAGTAGGAGTAAAGGAGGAAATTGCAGCCTAAGGAATCTGAGTTATAAGAGTTATGAAAACAGAATAGTGCTACAATGGGTGTTCATTAACTGTAAAATCATAGCCATGATGATTAGATACAAAATGCAATTTTTTTCCCCCAATTAAATAGCTTCACAGACTTAGACATGGCAGGGATATTAGAAGTAGTTTGTTATGATCCTGTCATTTTACAGATTATTATACTGAGGCCCAGAGACAAGTAAATTAACCACATAGGTTTACAAAGAGAGTAAAAAGAAGAATCAGGATTCGAACCCACCAGATCCTTCAAGTCCAAATTCAGTGTTCAACACAGTTTAGATCAATGGATCTTAACCTTGATGTATGTCAGCCTCATACATACTGGTGAAATTTGTGGACTTCTCAGAGTCATCTTTTAATATACATTAAAAAGACATAGGATTTGGAGGAAACAAAGTGTCAGAGTTGAAGCCTTGAGCTGGGCTCCTCTCCACATACTTCTCCATACAGATCTAGAATACACACCAGACTGAATTCTGATGTGAAAATTCAGAAAAAAGGCACAGTGAACATTTCTTTAAGCACACATCAGTATGGGGAGTCAGATGGAGATCTGTGGACATTAGGCACAGGGCTCCAGGTAAAAGTATCTTCTTCAGAGCACTCCAGCACTCAAAGAGAGGTGCTACCAGCACAAGAGGATGCTTCAGACCATACTCAGGCTCCATCAGGCTTATATTGAGGAACCATAATTGGAATAGATGACAAGAGGAAATTTTGCTGACCATTATTCAGTTCTAGATCACAGATCAAGAGCCAAATAAGAAGAAGACCTGTACATAGGGGTTGTGGTCCCTTGGTAGAGAGATCCTTAGCTGTGTACTGGTAAAGAACGAAGGTCAGAATCCAGCAGCAGCAACACTGGTGGTGGGCCACACATCCCAAACTAAGAGCAGGGTCTCACTTTCAACATGTAGCCCAACCTATGAAGGAAAAACTGAGGATGGAATTCTAGACTCAAGAGGAGCCTACAGTTCTGTCATCTTGAATCAACAGAGCTATCAAGTTGACTGATAGTGGTGGAATCTAGTAGCCATCTACTTTATTATAGACCCAAACACAGGTCCAGAATTTGCAGAGCTCAGAAAAGAGGCAGGAATTAGATCTTGTCCTGGATCAGACCTCTTAGAGAGCCCTGAAATCTTGCAGGTCTATAACATATCCCTAAAATCTTGGAATTACAAAACATTAAATACCCCCAAGAAAACAACTAACCTAGACCTCCCCTCAAGAAATATGCCAGAGCCCAGGCCTAACATCCAATCTGAAGTCAGGAAGTAGACTGGAAAAATGGGAAACAAACAAAAGAACCCCAAACTATGTTAAGCTCCGGGGAAATTCACATACCAGTAAACTGACCTAGAATGTATGATTTGCTCATATTCTTTCAAGTCAGTAAGTAGTAAGATCTGAGATTGGAACTCAGAAGTTTTAGATTTCCAGACTGCTGCCTATCCCACCAAAACCTACAGCCTTATGGTTTATAGGCAGTGAGGGCCTGCTGTGAAGCCCACAGACACACACAGAGGGTTTCTTTTATTTCCTGAACAATGTGGAGGGTCTCCATATTGGTCTACAACATAACCTTGAAGCCTCTGTTGCAGAAGGCCAGAAGTTCAAGGTTAAGGATAATATTCTTCCCCCAGCTTCCCATCTCTGTTGGCTAGAAAACAACCCAGTTCAATATGACGATAGCAAGAGTTGTTAGGGAAATAGGCGGGCTATGAGATGGGGGTAGGGTGAGGCCAAGGGGAACTGGAACATTATGGGGGCCTAATGATATGTCTGTGATATGAAACAGTCCCTGAAATTTTCCGAATGGGGCATTGTTCATGTTTAAATGATTACAGCAGTGGTTTAGGCCAACTTAAATATTCTCTTCCTTCAGTTTTCATGAATTCATTCAGTCTCTCTTGGTCTGGGTAAAACCTGCCCAGTTTTGATTCTCAGTGTTATGTAGGTGTCTGGTGGGTCACACGGGAAAATTCAGCGCTTAGAAACCATTGAAACTAGTAGAATAAAGGGGGCGGGTAGTGGTCCATAGAAGGAAGGAAGGCTTTATCACAAGTAGCCCAAGAGGGCAATGACAAAAGTGCAATTGTGTGAATTTGGGCAAAGACAAATCAGGATAGGAGCTGGGGAATCATTTCCTGACAATGAAATCTACGAAGCTGCAGAATCATTTTTAAGAAGTGATTGAAACCTCTTGCTTGAGCCACTTTGCAATGGCACCTAATAAAGCTTCTGAGAAAGCTATACAGTTAGTGGGGGATGATGACCTAATAAGTCCAGTCCATTGATTCTGTGATAGTCTTGGCAAGGCCTACTCGTAGAATAACTTTATAATCAAATCTGAGACACCCGGCAAGCACCATATAAATTTATGTCTCTCAATTTTTGTATGACTAGTGAAATAAGTTTCAGTGTAACTCTCTCTCTTCCAAGTCAAAAAATTCCCCCAAACTCCCCCACCCAGAAAAAGGAATTAAAGTGTATGTCACTGAAGGAGCCATTTTTTAGAAAAAGAATACAAAAAGAAAAAAAAAAACTATAGCAGTTTATCCAGATAGACCCAGTAATACCTTTGACACATGTTTTGCTAGCTGTTTCATGACCAAAGACAGTGTCAGAAACCCAACTGTTATTTTTATCAAAATGGAAGTGAAAGAGAGGGAGAAGGAAAGCCATTTCCAAGCTGACAATTTGCATACCAAGTTTCAATTTATGTGATTTAAAACAGCTGATGTATTAAAAACCCTCCAAATTAGCCTTTATGAAAGAAGAGCCAGTTCTACCTTGGCCATAGCTTTGCTTCTGGCGCCACTTTAATAGTAAATATATGAACAAAAGTGCTTCGGCCTCCCTGATTGTGTCCTCTGAAGTTGATTAACCAGTTGATGATCTGGATTAAGTTTTCCCAATGTGAAATGTAGCTGCAAAATGCTGTGATATCAGTCCTGAGGCTGGTATCGCTTCTACAATAGAGTTAAAGTGACAGTGCCATCCTTCAAAACACCGATCTCCTTTCTTTTGCCCTTTCATTCAAGTAATCTACTTGGGGAGCTTCCCTTGACTACTTTCTTTAGTATCAGAACAGACACATTGAGACTCTCTTGTTAACCTCTCACCTGGGACATAATTTTGTTTCTGAAATCATAAGCCCAATGCACTGTAGTGAGATTGTGAGGGGTGAAAGGAAAGGAAATTGGAAGAAGGAACTGAAGATATTTTACTCCTATGAATTAGTACAAATACAGATTTATAGCCTACATATGTGTTTTGTTTTTACTGATGGCTGTAACTAGGGACACCTGTAAGTCAGGGCCAAAGGGGAAGAATTAAAAATAAATGGAAGAAAAACGCAATAATAAGATGTATTTCAGAGTCAATTTGAAGCCTCTTATGTAAGACTTTAAAACTGTCTTTTCCTGGATTCAAAAAAAAATCATTTTTGCTTAGGTTATTTAGCATATAATATTACTTACAAAGTTTTAAATATAACATTATTTTGAAAACTATTCTTTCAGGATTTCCAACGGAAATGTTGAGCCAAGTGTAGAATTTGTGGGATCAGTTAGCTTATAAATAATGATCCCTTATGCTGGCATTGGGAAATCCTTGTTCCCATAGCTAGTTCAATAAAGCAATTAATATCAATAAATGCTGAAGAAAGCAAATCTCTACTCACTTTTGTCTGGATTAGTTAACATGAGAAAAATCCCATCCCTCTCCTGGAGTATTTAACCTTCTCATAGGAAGACACTCTAATGAAAGGTAAATAGAGTATACTTTTGACATATGTTTGCCATTACTTCCTGTTACTCATATCACACACTGTCCTTGTTTGAGGACAATTACTTCCCCCCACCTCCTCCTTCTAGACATCTTCAGTGTGGTTGTTTTGCTTCTCTCCCAGGCTCCTGTTCCAGACATGTTTTGTCGTTAGATCTCAGCATTCCAGTGTTGACTCCTACAATTTCATTGCAGGGAATTGTGCCTCAAAATTTCACATGTAATGTGTCTTTCTGCTCTTATGGTGCTTACCAAAGTGGTCTACATTTACTCCGTTTCTTCAGTTTGAGTGCAAAGTATTTTTTGTCTGACAGTGCATATTTCTGTAGCCCTCCTTAGTGATTTACCAAATGAAAAGGATAGCCCATCAGGGGAATGGGTGTGGTGTAATTGACCTCATCTGATAACAATGGATTTGTGCTTTCAGGCTTGAGTAGATCAAAATTTTCGATAAACCAATGTCATAAAACAGCCCTGAACTTTCACTGCATTTGGCTACATTATCTGAGATTTCACACACAAGCAGTAAAAGGCTTAAAAGATTTTTTTATCCTGTAGCAGCCAAGAAATGTGGTAATAAGGTAAGGGTTGAAATGAGTTGTTGGCATAAGAAATCCACTGCTCATACTGGATTTATAACACGCCCAGTTTAGTCAGAGTTGGCATCTGCAAACTCTTTCTGACAGTGCAGTGATAATATACTGCAAAAGTTAGAGCTGCCAATTCTCACACCTGAAGAGTCAAACACACTTCATTTTGCTTACGGAGAATTCTAAATCAAAATTTCAATATTGCTCAAATACAATGCCCCTTTCCTAGGACCTTGAAATCTCAGAAGCTCCTTCTCTCACTAGGAATCTTGGAAGAAGGAGCTATTTAACTCTTAACACATCTGACAGAACAGACATTCTTAAAAGTCATATGCAATATTATTTTTCAGATCTAGTATAGCCACCTAGGTGCAGATAAAATGTGTTAAACATCCATAGACATGCCGCTGGTTGAAAATAAAACAAACTTCCAAATTGGTGGCTCCAAATCTTTTTTTCAAAGATACACTGGATAATAGTGATCCTGTATGTTAGGTTGACCAACCTTATTAATGGGGTGCTTGGGTGCATGGACTTGGGCCCCAGTTTTAAAATCACATTTCTCTTTAGAAATCACATTTCTCTCTATCCTCAAAACACTATCCCAGGCAGTTTCTCCCCAGCCCAAGGACACAGCCTGCCCTAGCAACAACCGTTATCTCCCTTCCTACTATAGTAGCCAGCTGCACCTAAAGAACTCATTAGTTTGAACCAGCTGTGTATGGGCTGAACAGGCTATGCACTGGGTCATAACAACATTCACTACTCACTGGCCAATCTTATGTATCCTAGACTTAGACATACTAGACTTAGACTCTGTTATATTTATCTTGTCTGACAAGACATTGATGAGAGCAACCTGGTATTTCTGAGCCAGCCCTGACTGCTAGTTGACTTAGTGACCTTTCAGGCCTAAAAACACCCCCCCCCCCCCAGGTAGGCTCCCCTTGGGCTATTTCGAGGTAAAATACCTGCGCAGTAGATACCAAAAGTGCATGTTCCTTTAAGAACTGACCACTCCTTAACCACTCCCTAATCCCACCCCAAAACACCTAGTTAGCATATTTGGCATAAGTGATACTATAGAATATCCTATATAAACTTTCCACCCCTTTAAGGTTGCAGGTTCCCTAAGAACTCTTGCCCGCTGAAAAGAGTAATAAATCTCTACCTTGACCTCAACAATGCTTGAGTCCATGAATTCTTCTCCAGATGACCTGACCTTGGTACCTCACTCTTCATGGGGGTCTCACACCCACCCTTCCAGCCCTCATCACTTATCACTGAAACTAAACAAAATGCCACTACTTTGGAGTGTCTTAAATTTTTCTAGTGATGAATTTTTAAAAGCATATTTTTACACACACACACACACACACACACACACAATCAAAAGAGCCTTTGAGAAATTTGGCCTTCCTAGATATTTGCAAGATAGTTGGAGAAAAGGAACCTTTAATGCCTTCCACATCCAGAGAAAGAATTATGGAATTGGATAGCAGAATGAAGCAGACCATTTTTTCTTGTGCTGTGTTTTTCATGGTTTCTCCCATTCATTTTTATTCTTCTATGTAACATGACTAAGGTGAAAATGTATTTAATAAGAATGTATGTGTAGAACCTATATAAGATTGCACACTGTCTCGGAGGTGAAAGAGGGGGAAGAAGGGAAAGGGAGGAGGAAAAAATCTAAGATATATGGAAGTGATTGTAGAAAATTGAAAACGAATAAATTATTAATTTAAAAAAAGAGTTAGCCCACAAAGAGGAAAGAGAAGAATAAGGAAATCACTATATGAAGAAAATAGGAAAAGCCTCTCCATCTTGCTCAAAGGTGATCCCTTTGAAATACCTATGTTTTACATTAAATAAAGGGTAAATCTATGGCTTAAGGATAAAAATGAATTTCTGGAGTGGAAAAATTACAAACATTCCAATTAAATATCACTGCTCTACACTTATGAATTTAGCTCATTTTAACCCCTTGAACCAATCAACTTTTAAATTCACTCCTTCTGAAAGTTTATGAAGACTACTTTTTATACATAGGAAAGAGAGAAACAAAATTGTAGGGAAGGGTTAATTAATATATTATACCTGATATACAAAATGTTTTTTAATTGTCTTCTGTAAATACTGTAAATAGAAAACAGGAGACATAGTATATACATAAAAATCAGAGACAGATTCTTTTAACAAATGTGAAGACAACACTAATACAGTTTGTGCTAATTCGAGTGAACTATTTCACTAAATTCTCCAAAATCTAGGAAAAATCTGCCAAGAGCTAATGGCATACTATTAGGAATACAATTTTTAGCCTCTCCAATTGATACTAATTTTCAGGATTTCACAGCTAAGAAATTCAGAAAATAATTTGGAGCAAATGGACAATAGGACAAAGAAAATAATCATCATGGTGGTGGCAGATATTTGCATTTTCTTTTGAGTATAAACTACTTACAATACATTATCTCATGTGATCCTAGAAGACCTGTGAGGGAGGAACTATAAGTATTATTGCATTTTATAGCTGATGAAACTAAGGTTGAAATAAATTATTGAAATTAAGAAATTAAGTCCTGATAGGGTCCCACAGTAAGTGTTAGTGGTAGATTTGAACCCAGGCCCCCCAAATTCCAAAAATAGCACACTTTCTATACACCATACTAACTCACCTTTTCCAGAGGGTCACAACCCTGTTAATGAGTTAGGGAGACATCTACCCAAGCATGTGAAGACTTCCCCTGTGGAATGAGTGGATGAGAACAATTTGTTCCAATGGCCGTGAAGAGGAGCTAAGGCAGGTGAGAGCTTAGTCCCACATCAAAGACACCAAAGTCATCCACTGCATCCTGGGACATCAGCCGGTGGTCCTGACATTGGTTTTGTCATTGGACTTAGATAATTCTAGAAGACTCTGCCTCCCTTAAATCCAGTTCATGCAGGATTTAAGACATCATCTTTTAATGAGTCTACTTCAAAAAAAGGAGAAACAACAATATGTTTTTGAAAGTCTCAGTTGTACTTAAATTGTTTTCTTTGATTGGACTTTTTGTACACTGAGGAAATGCTCATGCCTTCCAGGATATAGAAGGTGAAAGCTAAGCCACAGTGTAGATGTTATTCTACCTATAGCAAATGCCCAAAGGGTTTCTAGGGAAATCTGACACTATATTTTTGGGGAGGGCGGGGAAGAGTGATAGTTTTTGTGTTATTGATACAGTTATGAAGCAAAAGGACTGACTTCCTGGAACAGGATCCTTAGGCTTTGACACCAAAGGAGTAGCACACGTTACTTCATAACAAATTCTTAGAGTTTTGGAGGGAAGAAATAAAGGTGAGATAAATAAAAGTACAATTCACAAAATGAATTGGAAGGGACTTTAGGAGCCTTCAATTTGTATGAATCTCTTGACAAGTACTCATCTAGCTTCCACTTAAAGTGATACAGAATTTAGAACTACCCAAGGCAGTCCATTCCACTTCTGGATACTTCAGCTATGAGGATTTTTTCCCCTTAACATCCCAACATTCCTTGGTCCTACTTCTGGCCTCTAGATTCAAGCACAACAAATGTACATCATCTTACCCATTGTGTGTGTGTGTGTGTGTATGTGTGTGTGTTCATCCTTTGTTGCCAAAGAAGACCATGCCATCAGAGAAATAATGACATGACTTGCACTTGATTTTGTTTTGAGTGAGGGAGGACTATGCAGGTCACCAGTCTCACTTCTCCTCCAGAGCCATCTGAATCCAGTGACCAGATATTTATCAGGATGACTGGAGATGACCCAGGATGAGGCAGTTGGGGTTAAGTGACTTGCCCAAGGTCACACAGCTAGTGAGTGTCAAGTGTCTGAGGTGAGATTTGAACTCAGGTCCTCTTGACTCCTGCACTGGTGCTCTATCCACTGTACCACCTAGCTGCCCCCCTCTTATCTATGTAAAGTATTTGAAGTGTGGTGTGTAAAATTGTGAGGGACAAAATTCTGGGTAGTAAAAATCAGTTTATAAACTAGGTCAGCCAATAATCAATAAATCAATGTTCAACAATTTCTTTCAGTAACCAAAGACAAAAAAGCAGGATCTTGGATGATCTTAAATTCCCACCTCTACCAGACTAGAAAAAGGTAATCCTAACTGATGGAAGCTTAATGAGTTAAGAGCTCTCAACTCCTCCCATTAGGTCAGTTGAAAAATGAGTCTTGAAGCCCAAACTCTAAAGAAAGAACCAAGGACACAAGCTCAGCACCTCCCCCTGCCACTCCCCCAGGGACGTAACTCAAGCTGGGTCCTAGTTATAGAATAAATTTATAGAGTAAACAGAATTCAGGTTCCCAGTTGGGTGGTTCCCAGTCCAACCTAGTTAATACGCAGATGCTTTGAGAAGACACGTATTGTGATAACTTTCTGGGAAAGAGCTTCTCTTCAAGCTAATGTAAGAGATGACCTTTTGACCGAGAAGGGAGTATTACAAAATAATATTAATAATCAAATATTACAGCATTAAAATTAATTTTCCTCAGGAGACAGTGGGGAAACATTGTGTGGAGTTATATGGTGCATATGGAATCACTTGCCAGCCCAGGAACTCCAAGCACCATTTTGACATACTAATTCCAAACCTCTGTCCTTCTGCAAACCTAATTCTGATAGGGGATTTGACAGATGCTAACCCAAGGTCTGCTACAACACTCCTGCATGCTTAGTAACTTTCAGCTCTGCAGACCTTGGAACTTTCTAACCTCGTAGGTATTTCTTGACTAATCATCCAATGTCCTATTGCTCTGCAAGGACTTGTGGATTTATACTGAGGCAGAGAAAGGAAGTTGGTACATTTATAAGTTCAATATCTAGAGTTAATTGATAATGCTAAATAGAGTTAGATTTCCTTTGGAATCTGCCCTCATTTTTGTGTCAGACAGTAGATCTCTCCAGATACATACCCCTCTCCTTAGTTGAGGGACCAGACTTTGTCTGTTCCTTGTCAGCATGTTTCAATGGGGATTGAGATTTCTTCTATTAAAATTGAACTTTAAAAATTCTTATTCAAAAAAATTCTCATATGCACATGCTCATTCTGAAATATGTTGGTTTGGAGTATTTCACTACTTATTTCAACTTTTCTGTCATCATCTGCTGTTTGCTTCCTGGGATCTGCAGTATTTAAAAAAAATCAATTCAGTAAGTACTTATCAAGTACCTGACATAAACGAATAATGCACTGTGCTAGGTATGCGAGGTATCAAGAAAAATACACAAAAAGAGAACATATGTTAAAGGAGCTAAAAGTCTACCAGAATGAAAACCTTGGTGATGGTACCAGTGGGTTTCTTTTTTGCAATATCCAAAAATTCCTTACTAAAGTATAGCATTCATTGCCAGATTGTTCATAGAATTGCTTAGAAGAAGCCCTTAGTTTAAGTTTGAACTTTTCAAACTATCGATCCACCTATATTCAGAATTATTATTGATGACTTGTTGGGCCAGGCATTATTTTCCTACTAGTTAGTTGGATATAAAGCTTGTCACCAAACATAATATGATAAGAAATCAATGGGAGAAACAATATGGTGTAATGGATGGAGAACTAGGCTTAGATTTGGGTAGACCTAGGGTCAAATCTTACCTTTAGTTTGACCTTGTGAAAAGATCTTAGAGTGATCTAGACAACTCTCTAAGTCTACACACTGCAGAATAGTTACTGAACTTCATCAATAGAGAGCTTTTTCTCATTTTGAATTTCCTACTCCAATAAAATTACATATTACAGGTGATGGGGAGAGGGTAGAGAAGCAAAATCAATCAACAGGAATCTTACTTTTATTTTCCCCACATATTTAGGGGGAAAATGACAAATATGCTGACATCTGAGTTGTTTTGTTTTGTTTTATTTAGGGAAAAAACTCTTTCTGAGTAGATATCTGGCTTAAGGAAGATCTATTTCAATTTCTTTCTTTTTTGTTTATAGTTAACTACAAAGTTTTATTTCATGTTCAGAATAATCACTCTGATATACAGCAAGGTTTTTTAATCAAAGAAATTGTGGGTTATAGTTAACAATTTGGGCTTAGTAAGTCAGAGAATAGACTTACAGGTTTTAAAATGATTGCCAAAAGCAAAGGTTGGAACAATAAATGTTTTCTGGTTAACAGCAAATTCACCAGGAAATTCAATTAGCTAGAATGCTCCATTCTCCAAGCATTCTGTTTCATTGAGTCCTACTATAAGGAATAGCAGCTTAAAGAAACTTTTGGAGAGAAAAACATTGGGAGTAATGAAAAGGAATTTCTTTAAAATCTTCATCCAAGAACACAAGAATAATAAACTCTGAATAACCAGAACAATGTCAATTTCGAGGAGTACTGTCATGGGATATACCTTTGTGCACAGCAATTCTTAATTTCCAGGAGTGTCTGCTAAGAGACTTCCTTATTCTGTTTGCTAGCATGACTGAGGAAGTGTTTAAGATCAGCATTCTAGGCCACTCATAATCCCTCGTGACATGGATTACAGAACTATCATAAAAGAGAACCTTTCATGGGATTGAATCAAATCTGTATGGATCTTGCTTAACATAGAAACATAGCCAATGTTAATAGAACACCTCCAAAGGATTTCCCAGAGAATAAACTCTCATATTATGAATGGGAGTACAAAGTACTAATAGACATTTCCTATCTATATTATATATAGATATAGATATCTATATCTACGTATATATGTACGAATGTTCATTCATTAATGACTGCTACTCCAACGGGCTAAAAAGCAGAGACACAGTATATAAAGGGCTCCAGATATGAAAACATTAAAATTAGACCTCAGGAGACCTTTTGGTTCATCTGACAGTCTGAAGTCAGAGGGTTATTGACCACACTGTCTTTTGCTATTCTATTTAGTTAGGCATACTCTAAAAACCCATAAAGTAAGCTGCTCAAGACTTCCCTCAGGAGATGATCCTGGAGACCTGGAGATTATCATGATATCTTGATAGAAATCCCTTTAGTTATACATTTAATTGATCAGAAATTTTAGACATTCATTTTCAGGACAATGTCTTGGATATTTATTTAAATTTATTTTTACAGTCCTAGGAAAGATTTTTGGTTTTTTATTTTTTTTTAATGTTCCCTTTTCCCAAATTGTTAGTGTTGTATCCCAGCATTCCCCATCACAGACCTTACTTTGTAAATAGTTTATATTTACTTACCTATGTGTTGTTGTCTTCCACCAGACTATAAACTCATTGTGGATAAGGAATTTTTCTTTTCTGTCTTTGTTTTTTATCTTCCAAAAGAATGCTTGGTACCTAATTAATAGTTATTGAATTGTTAAGTATTTAATAAAATGTCACTTTATCACTCCTGCAGGTGTTGCACCAAAGAAATTCATTAATTAAGCAAGTAAATATTACCAAGTATCTGCTCTGTGTTTAGGAAACATGCTTGGGCTCACAATATAAATACAAAAGCAAAAAAAATAATAATAATGCCCACACTTTCAAGGGGCTTACATTCTAATTAGGAGAAATCATGAAATTGTGTGTGTGTGTGTGTGTGTGCACACATCTGAAAATACGTGCAAGGTAAGTTTAGAAGAGAAGACCCTAGCAACTAGGAAAATAAGGGACCTCATGAGAAAGTAGATATTTGGTATGAAGCTTAAAAGAAATGAAAGACTCCAGGAGTTGAAAGTGAAAAGGGGAAGAGTTCCAGGAATGGTGGGATCAGTACAAAGGCACAGAAACAGGAGAAGAAGAGGAAGTAAGGAAATATGGTTGTGATAGAGTGTGTGAACAGAAAAAAGAAAATGCCTTCCATGGACAAGTTGGATTGGAACACACTATGAAGACCTTTAAGGACAGAGGGGATGGCAAACTAGGAGCTCACTAGAGTTTTTTAAGTAGGGGGCATCATGTGATCAAACCCATTTTAGGAAAATCATTGTAGTGACTGTGCAGAGGATAAAATGAAAGTAGGTAGACTTGAAGTAGTGAGATTAATTAGGAAGCTGCTGCAATATAATGAGGGCCTGAAAAAGGGAAGTGACTTTGTGAGTGAAGGAGATGCATTTGAGAGAAGTTATGAAGATGGAAATGAGAAGATGGATTGAATCAGTAGAATGTGTAAGAGTTAGGAATTGATGTTGACACCAACGTTTCACACCTGAGAGACTGGAAAGATGGTGATGTCTCAACAGTAAAACAGTAATAGGGAAGCTTTAAACTAGATGGACTGGGAGAAAAAACTGATGAGTTATTTTTTAGACATGTTGAATCTGAGATGCCAATAAATAACCACGTTTGAAATTCCAATAAGCAGTTGGTGATGTGTGACTTGGAGATCGGAAAAGAAATGAGGGTTGTATATACATATCTGTGAGTCATCTGCATGGAAATGATAATGAAACCTATGGGATTTGATGAAGTCAATATGTAAGAGTACAAATACAGCCATAGTTAGTGGACTTGACATGGACGGTGACCTAGCAAAGAAGACTGAGAAGCAAATGAGCCGTTAAGCTTCCCAAATCAAAGACTTTCAACAAATGATAAACACAGTTTATAGTCTTTACGTCTTCCACTCAGTTATGAAAGATACGGGCTTTCATTGAACAATGCTTTCAAAAATCTCCTTATACCCTACTAATACACTCTCACTGAGGATGTCATTGATTGGCATATAGATAATTCATAAAAAAAGTCTTGTACAGGGGGCGGAGCCAAGATGGCGAAGTAGAAAGATGCACATACACATAGCTCCGAACCCACAAACCACAGAACGGCTAGAGGGGACCAAGCCAGGGCGAATTCTGCACGCAGAGACCACGGAGTATTGGAGCGAGGGAGATTTCTGCTCCGGAGAGACCTGCGGACCTCTCGTGGGGAGTCCTTCGCGCGGCGGACTGGGCGCCGGGACGGGGAGCGGAGTGCGGCCCTGCCGCAGCCTCGACACTGAGGGGAGGAGATCCGAGAGGGCTATGGGGACGGGATCTCCAGCGGCCACGCGGGTCCCCCCACCCACAGAGGGACCTGCAAATCTCTCGCAAAAGGTCCATCGCGCTGCAGACGCGGAGCCCAGCCCGGACCTGCGGCGGCGGCGGCCACGGCTCCAAGAGGCACAGATCTGAGAGGGCTCCGGAGGCGGGATCTTCAGCGGCAGCATGGGCCCCCCCACCAACAGGTGACTGACGGGGGTGGGTGAGAGAGTCTCTTTGGCGGGTTGAGAGGGGAGTGGGGTGCCCCCAAGCCTCGGGCCCCCCTGGGAGGTGGGGGCTGAGAGGCGGCTGCGGACGGGGGCTCCCCAAATGGGCAGGAGCCTGGATCCATTGTGGAAGGTCTGTGCATAAACCCCCAGAGGGAACTATGCCTGAGAGGCGGCCCTGCCCCTAACCACCTGAATTTAATTCTCACACTGAAAAGCAGCCCTGCCCGCGCCAAAAATCCTAAGGCGGGAAGCAGCATTTGAATCTCAGTCCCCAAACGCTGGCTGGGAGGACCAGGAGGCGAGGTGGGTGTGAGGAGAACATTCAGAGGTCAGGCCACTGGTTGGAGAAAATGCCAAGAAAAGGGAAAAGAAATAAAACTATTGAAGGGTACTTTATTGGAGAAAAAACACTTCCTCCCTTCCTTTCTGATGGGGAGGAACAATGCTTGCCATCAGGCAAAGACACAGAAATCGAGGATTCTGTGTCCCAGCCCACCCAATGGACTCGGGCCATGGAAGAGCTCAAGAGGAATTTTGAAAATCAAGTTAGACAGGTGGGGGAAAGACTGGGAAGGGAAATGAGAGGGATGAGGGAGAAGCATGAAAAGCAGATCAGCTCCCTGCTAAAGGAGAACCAAAAAAATCTTGAAGAAATTGGCACCTTGAGAACTAGCCTAACTCAGCTGGCAAGGGAGGTGCAAGGGGCCAATGAGGAGAAGAATGCTTTCAAAAGAAGAATTAACCAAATGGAAAAGGACATTCAAAAGCTCACTGAAGAAAATAGATCTTTCAAAACTGGAATGGTACGGATGGACGCTAAGGACTTTTCGAGAAAAACAGATATCTCAGAACATACCGCGCAGATTCGAAAAATGGAAGATAATGTGAAATATCTTATTGGAAAAACAACTGACCTGGAAAATAGAATCAGGAGAGACAATGTAAAAATTCTGGGACTACCTGAAAACCATGATCAAAAGAAGAGCCTAGACATCATCTTCCATGAAATTATCAAGGAAAACTGCCCTGAGATTCTAGAACCAGAAGGCAAAATAAATATTCAAGGAATCCGCAGAACACCGCATGAAAGAGATCCAAAAAGAGAAACTCCTAGAAGCATTGTGGCCAAATTCCAGAATTCCCAGGTGAAAGAGAAAATATTGCAAGCAGCTAGAAAGAAACAATTCAAGTATTGTGGAAATACAATCAGGATAGCACAAGATCTGGCACCCTCTACATTGAGGGGTAGAAGGGAATGGAATAGGATATTCCAGAAGTCAAAGGAACTAGGACTGAAGCCAAGAATCACCTACCCAGCAAAACTGAGTATAATACTTCAGGAGAAAAAATGGTCTTTCAATGAAATAGAAGACTTTCAAATTTTCCTGATGAAAAGATCAGAGCTGGAAAGAAAATTTGACTTTCTAACACAAGAATGAAGAGAACCATGAAAAGGCGAACAGCAAAGAGAAATCATAAGGGACTTACTAAAGTTGAACTGTTTACATTCCTACATGGAAAGACAATATTTATAACTCTTGAAACATTTCAGTATCTGGGCACTGGGTGGGAGTACACACACACACACATGCACACACGTACACATACATAGAGACAGAGTGCACAGAGTGAATTGAAGAGGATGGGATCATATCTTAAAAAAAAAATGAAATCAGGCAGTGAGAGAGAAATATTGGGAGGAGAAAGGGAGAAGTTATATGGGGCAAATTATCTCTCATAAAAGAGGCAAGCAAAAGACTTATTAGTGGTGTGATAAAGAGGGGAGGCAAGAGAAAAACATGAGGTCTACTCTCATCACATTCCACTAAAGGAAAGAATATAATGCACACTCATTTTGATAGGAAAACTATCTCATTATACAGGAGAGTGGGGGACAGGGGCACAAGCAGGGTGGGGGGGAGGATGGAGGGGAGGGCATGGGGAGGAGAATGCAATACGAGGTCGACACTCATGGGGAGGGAAAGGACCATAAGAAAATAGAAGTAAAGGGGGACAGGATAGGATGGAGGGAAATATAATTAGTCCTATACAACACAACTAGTATGGAAATCATTTGCAAAACTAAACAGATATGGCCTATATTGAATTGCCTGTCTTTCAAGGGGAAGGGGTGGAGAGGGAGGGAGCTAAGGAGGTTAGAACTCAAAGTGTTAGGACCAAATGTAATGTTCTTACCACTGGGTAACAAGAAATACAGGTTAAGGGGTCAAGAAAGCTATCTGGCCCTACAGGACAAAAGAGAAGACGGAGACAAGGGCAGGGAGGGAGGATAGAGGAGAGAGCAGATAGGTCACAGGGGCAATTAGAAAGCTCGGGTTTGGGGGGGAGGGGATAAAAGGGGAGAAAATTTGTAACCCAAAATTGTGTGAAAATAAATGTAAAAAATTAATAAAAAAAAAAAGTCTTGTACAGGTGGGAGAGTAGACATGTAGTTTGGTGATTGTTCATGTTTTATTTTTTTTCCCTATTGATAAGTTTGGTCTTCTGTTATGCTTTTGGTCTCTTCAAGGAATAGCTGTGGCACATCCTTTCATTTAATTGTAACTTTCCTCTTTCTTGTATTTTCATTTATAGTAAAAATATTCAGATTAATACAGTTTGTTTCCTCCAATAGTTATTTTCAACTCATTGGTCATTAACCAAGTTTTCCACATCTAGAAGACCAATAGTAGATTAAAGTTAAATTAAAGCTGGTACAAATACTCTCATTCTTATCATCTTTCCCTTTTCTTGACACTCAACAGAAGGAGTTGGAGGAGTTAACCAGGATTGTAGGCCATTTTCTATTTTGCTTTCTTTCATAGCTTGGCATTAATAATAATAATAAAAATAGCAACAAATATACTAATAATCCCTAAGTAGTAATAAGCCTTTTTGTACTTAACAAGATTGCTTCTCTGATGGTAGTCTATAGTGGGATCCATGCTTAAAGACTTTACAGAATGATAGTCTTCAAGGACACAATCTTACCTCCATCACAAGATAAGGTGTCAGAGAAGATTATCTATAACCTATGCCAATCTATCCTGACATATCTTTCACCTGAATTCTGCCATAAAATTGCATTATACCAGTTGTTTTTTGGGGGGAAAGGAATCAAATGGCTCTGATAAGGGCCTAAGACCCAAGATGTATAATAAACTAACAAATATAAGGCCAAAAGTCATTTTACAATGGATACATGGTGAAAAGATACAAGCAAATAGTTCTCAAAAAAAGAATTAACCATTTGAAAGATTTTTTTTTTTCCAAATTACGAATAAAAAAGAATTGCAAAGCTCTGGGGTATCATCTTATTCACAACAAGTTGTAAAAGATGACTAAATAAATTGTAAAACTTGGAGGTACTAGGGAAAATAGGCATACTAATCTACTGTTCAAAAAATTATGAAACGTCCAAGTATTCTGGACACCAGTTTGGAACTACAATATTAAAATGTTTATACCTTTTCACTCAGATCTCCCATTGCTGGGCATACACTCCAAGGTGATCAAAAATAGAAAGAAAGGTCCCATAGGTAACAAAAATATATGAATAACAGCAGCACCATTTTATAGGAAAAATGGATACAAAGTAGGTGTGCATCTATTATAGTGTAAGATCATGCTAGACTATGACTTCATTGTAAAAACAGATAAATATGAAAGTATGCAAAGATATATGAACTGATTCAAAGTGAACTAAGTAGAACCAAGATAACAATATATACAATACCACAACAATATAAATAGCAAGAATAAGAACTAAATATTAGAAATACTGCTACGAAATTATAGCTATCAAACTTGTGCCCATAGGAAATATAAAAGGGCACACCTCCCTCCTTTCATTGGAAAGAACCATGAATATTGCACACCATATTTCTGCATTTAATGTTGGACTTGGCTCATGTGTCAATTAATTTTTAATGAATTGCCCCACACCACCCCCAGGATGTAATAGTAAATGTCTAACAACCTGCTCGCCATAGCATTTGCCAGTTTTTGAACTGAAAATGCTCACAATGAGAACTTAATTTGGACCTCCCAAGTCCAAAGGAGCTGGCTTCCATTTACTACTACCTCACTCTCTTTCTTTTTTATTCTTTATTTTGAAGGCATGGTTCACTAGTAGGGTATTGGAAGGGATGTAGTGGGAAATAAAGATGACACAAAATCAAAAGATTTTGATGTAATGATTTTTAAATAATAGCAGAAAATGAGGGGAGGATCTTTTGAGTAAAATTTCCTACTCCATGAAATAAAGACAATAAACTCAGAGGCTCTTATGTGTATTTGGCCTATTTGAGCTGGACAGAACATTGGACACAGTATAATCTAAGCCTTCCCTTTTGGGAATAGTAAATTGAAACCCAGAAAGGTAAAGATAACTTGTTCAATTTCACATAGCTAGCCAGTGGGAGACCTGGGACTGGAGCCCATATCTTTTAAAACCAAACATTAACTCCTCCTAGGATTATTGGCTTGTTTGAGGCATAAGTTTTATTTGATACTATATATAATTATTAATATTGAACCAAATCTTTAGTTTCCTGAAAAATTAATTTAATTTAATTATCCTCAAAGCATCATTGTAAAGATCTATATAAACCTTAAAATGCTAAAATGTAAATTATTATTATCTCATTAAAGATCCCAAAGCAAATACTACCAAGCAGGTAGATGTAGATTGGAGGGGTATGATTTTTCCAATTGTTATCTATCTTGATTTCCTCCCGCCCCCCAAAATGAATATTGGTATTGAGCAATTCTATGGCAGAATTACAGTGAAAGATATATCAGGATATGTTGGAATAAGTTATTGACAGTCAGAGCCAAGCAAAAGACAAGATTGTATGGACAGATAAAGGACAGTTCAGTTAGAGACAGAGTTGAATGTAGCCTTCCCCACAGTCCCATGGTACAACATGCTAGAGTGGTGACCATGATAAGCAGTGGGTAATGTACTCTAGTTCAAGGCTCGGCACCTCTGGCAGTCTGGATTTACTTAAGGATTTTAGGCAAAGAGTCTGCTTGTCAGCTGATACATCATCAGTGAGGTGAAGTAGTATGGGAACATGGACAAGTAGAAAAAGTGTAGAGGTCTCTAAAAATGAACTAGGAAGGCTTACTCAGGATAAGGACAGTAGAATTATAACTGGTGCATCAGCAAATGTGCAGGACAGTATCCACAGCTAGAGCTAAAGAGGTAGAACTGGGTACAGTTTAATCCTTAAGTGTTCCAGAGTTGTATAACAAGAGACAAGCCTAGGAGAGTGGGGCCATAGACTCCTCTGGATGATTCATTTGGAAGACATGAACGATAGAAATCCTGCCTGCATGTAATTTTCAAAATTTGTTACTGTGATTAATGCCCTGACTTTCTGCATTTGGGTTTGCTTTGGGGCAAAGCTAGGACTGTGCTTACTTTCTCATAGGTACTTTGTTAGCAATTGAGATACACCGTCATCAGGTGACTGGTAGGGCCTTATTTTTGATTTTATGATCTAACAGCCAGACTTTCCATAGGTGTAGTTAACCAAGATATTTAAAAAGAAATATGCTTCCTCATGTAATGTTGTTGTTTTCTTCTGTAATGAGATTCTGCATTCAAAAAACCAAATATTACGGTCTGTAATTTGATATATACTTTGAGAAAAGGATTAAAATAACAAATTCCTGAACAGAAATATTTTTTTTTATAAATTTGTATTATAGATTATTATTTAACACTGTTTTCCCCCAGGAATATATAGAACCAAGCCCCCTTGAATTCAGCGGCATTAAAAGCTTCATGAAGTATTTTATTTGCTCTCTAGGCTTCATTGCAGCTTGGTTTTTAAAGCCCTTGCAAGTAGGTTTTCTGATCTGCCAGTGGCTCTCCTTCATCACAAACGTAATAATTGCTTTTTTAAAAAATCTTTGTTTTATTATGGTTTTCCCCTAGTGAAAAGTTGATGCCTTTGACATTTACTGTGACTCCTATGATCTCATCAGCTTGCCGTGGCATTGAATTCAATGAACTTTTTCATTGTTAGATAAGTTTTTTTATTTGAAATTGAAAAGAATTGCATCCCATATCTTCCTTCACAACTATGGCATGAGTCTTATTTTATAAGGGACAATTCATGGGTCTAAATCTACCTTGTCTCTCTCCTCCCTCAAACCCTCCAGCAAACTTTATGAACTCTGAGCTTTAGACAGTCCTGCATCTTTTTTGGGGGGAGGGGTATGGGGAATCAGAACCCATCCAAATATGTAAAGTCTGCAAAGAGTAATCCAGAACCAAAGGCTAAGCAGCCTAAGGTAATTTATGAGGAAATGAAAATTAAATGTAGCATAAAAAGTATCTGAAAGCAAGTTCCAAAATCAAAGCAAAGGGGAGTCTTCCAAGCATTAAGGCAGTGTCTACAGATACAGAAAAGGTCCTATCCATAGTTAATAACAAGGAGATGAAATATCTTGCCCTGTAGTCTTCATGAGACTTGCAAGTTTAGAGACTTCAAGACTCACTCCAGCTTTTAAAATATATCTCCACACTCTAGTTTCTAAAGTTTCTGGGCCTCTGGAAGAAGTGCTGAAACAGAAAAGATAATTATTGTGGTCCCACATATCCTGTTTATCAGCTTGAAAGACCAGGAGTGTACTTCTTACTGATCAGAAAATTCTATACCTGTTTCAGCCTTATTTTTTAATAAAAATATCATTTATATAGTGTTTTAAAGTTAGCAAAGAGCTTTACATATTTTATCCTCACAACAAACTTGTAAAGTAGGTGCTAGTATTCTCCTCATTTTACTGATAGGGAAACTGAGACAGAGATTCAAAGACTTTGAGCTCATTTTTCCTGGCAATAGGTCTAGTAGTCTCTCTACTTGTGCATCTTCCAATTATAATTTTCATAATAAAAACCACTTTGTCCCCTTAACCATCATAAATCTATTTAGTTTACTTGATACACTGATTGCCTTCTCTAAGAATCAAGAGCTAAAGATGAAAGTTAGAAGACTAGAAAAATTAAATTGAATGTGGCATAGGTGGACCACGAGGACAACAATATACCAATTACTGTGATAATTACATGGAAAAAACCACAGCACAACAAGGAGAGCAAAGCTATAAAGCTATAATGGTCAAGTTTGACCTCAAAGAAGAAATGAAAGAATGTTCTTCCTTGTGGTTTCTTCACAGTAATGTTGCCATTCCACCCAGTGATGGATGATGTGTGGCAATGGAAAGACCTGCCCAGGGAATCAGGTGTTTTACTCTTGGCTCTGATTGTAATGAGCTGTGTGGCTTTGGACAATTTACTTTATTTCTCTGGGCTGTATGGTCTGCATCTATAAAAATGAGAGGATTGGTGATAAATGGTCTCCAAGATCACTTTCAGGTGATACACCATTTCATGGCATTCCTATTATTGCTTTCTAATTGATGGAAATTCTAATCTAGTCAGATATGAAGAATTGGAAAAAAAATGATACAATTTATAACAATGGAGGGATATATAGAAGCAAAGATAGTTCCAAAGTTAATTTTGAAATTATAATGTACTTAAGGTTGTTCATTATTGTCTAGTGCATAGAATAACAATTTTGCAACTTGGAGGGACTTTAGAGATTATCTACTTCAACCCCTTCATTTTACACACTTACTCAAGGATGGCCTTTGTCTAAAGGCAGGTATGATCTTATACAAAATTATAAAGAACTGAAATTTGTCATGTGCATACTTCCCTATCTCCAGATACTTCTTGACATCTTTAGGGCTTCATTTCTCTTCTCATTCTTTTTTCAGATGTGCCCAGTACCTAGAACTCATCATCCTTGGTCTCACACTTTCATTCTGGCTTCCCAATTTCTCAGAGACCAGAAATAATACTGAGAAATACAACATGAATTTCCTCTTTCTGACAGCTGCCCATACCACGCCCACCTATATAGACTGCATGGGCTTTGACATTCAAAGTCCTTGACACAGAGATTCTTAACCTGTACTTCCAAGAGGTCTGTGAAGAGTTTTCAGTGGGTCTGTGAACTTGGATGGGGGGAAGAAATTAGATCTTTATTTTTATTAACCTCTAACTGAATGTTGGCATCTCCTTAAATTATGAATGTTATCAAGAAAACATTATTCTTGGAAGGGATCTGTAGGCTTCACCAGACTGTCAACAAGGTCTGTGGTACAAGAAAAGTTAAGAGCCCTAGCTCTACAATATGGTGGCAGTGATTGGTCCCCACTTATTTCATACCATTCTCTTTCATATACAACTATTCTGGTCAAACTAGATATTTAACTGTTTACTCATCTCAGCTTGCCTTTTCCTGCCTCTGTGTGTTTGTTCACATTTTACATGACTCTATCTCAGGGTTCCATAAACTGACTACCAGGATCCTAATCCCCCTTGAAGATAGTGACTGTCTTCATGTGGTCTTTGTAGCCCCAATGCCTAGAAAATGACAGAAGTGTAGTAAGAACTTAACAAATGCTTGTTAAATTTAATGCTCTCGAAACCAAGGTTAGAGAACAGAAATGGTTGTTAAATTTAGTCACACCCTTGACACCAAGGTTAGAAAAGGCTCAGAAGATATTGTCATGGATGCAGATTGTTCTTTTGACTCATATTCAACATTACTCTAACGTTTTGGTGTTTTCTACAACATTATCCCAGGCAGCTCATGGCACAGCCTACCACACAAAATTAACCCCAGGAAAAGAGAAATGAAGAAAACTATATAAGAAATGCCAGATTCCTGTAATCACATGGTTCTATCATGATGAGTTTTTACTTGCCTCTGTCTTTTTTCTTCTGTAACTTTGCAGCCATAGTAATATAAGTGAGCCTATAACACCAATCTAAAGATTCTGCCTCTTCCTGCTTTAACTGCTGCTAACATCAAATCTTCAGAACACCTGCCTGCAGCTGCCTTTTCACCATCCAGCATAGCTCAGCTGACCTGGCTTCCTTAATGGGGTGACAACATCACCTCTCCAAGACCTGTCTACCTTTTTGTCCTCTCATAAGAGGGGGGAAGGAAAATGATCCTTCCTCTTTCTCAGAGGTGAAGGGAAATGTAGAAATAGGGGATTAGTACGTCCATGAACTTTTTGCTTGGCAAACAGGGACACTGCAGATAAACTCCTGTCTCCTGAGTATGTACATCTAAAACATCCTCTGAATGCAGTTGCTCACTCCTTCCATGTGATTATGCTCCCAGTTCCCAAGTTTTTCTCTCAATGTACCAATTGACATACACCAGCCCTGAGGCTACTTCCTGATACTCCTAAATATCCCTATGGAACTACAAACACCTGCTTTCCACTGAATCCTCCTGTTCAATGGTGGAAGATGGGAAGGAAACTCTTCATGACAGGGCACACCTGTATCTCCCTATCCCCTCTCAGGTCCATTGTATCCAACACTCTCTTCCCAGCCTCAGATGTCTCTCAGCTGGAGAAATCCCCTTTTGTCTATGAGTAATCACCTATTTTTTTCTCTGCCTGACATCAGCACATCAGTGTCCCATTTTCTGTGAGTGTCCAATAATTGCTATGAACTCAGTTTAAAAATTCTTGTTAGTACAAAGTAACAAAATTCTTCCTCTATCAGTAGAATTAACAGATTTTTGGTTCTCCTACCTTCCCTCCCTCTCACCCCACATTAATTCTTACATCAGATTCAGTAATCTAATGGGTCACTCTCACAGCCCTGTGATTGGGTCTTAGAAACCATGTTACATTGATGCAAAAATAGAAGTCCCTGTTTCCCCTAGACTTTAGGAGTGGAGGGTGGGATGAGGAGAAGAACAGTAGGATTTGAAGTTGTAATATCATCTCAAGCTGGAGTTCTGGGAGAGCCACCTCTACCCTTTGACTGGAATTACTCCTGCCATTTGACAGCTTGGGCAGTTGTCCCCAGACTATGCTCCACTTTCTCTACAAAGCAGCTAGAGAATATCTAGTAGATAGTTTTTTCTGTATGGATCTTCAGTGTCCAGCACTGTAGCGCAAAGAGGGCTTAATAAATGTTTGCTGAATGGAGCTAAATTGGATTGAGCTCATGGGTGATGGGCATTCATCATTTTGTCAATTGTTTCAACCTCACCCTCATAATATTTCATTTTGTTTTCCTGGATCTCTATCAAGAAACTAGTCATATCTCCTTATGAAGCAGTTCCTTAGTGAGGGTATACTTTACACCTCTTCTCTATTATTTCTATGTGATGTGACAGTTAAAAAGGTTTGAGATACATAGTTTCTGGGTAATTTAATCATTTTATTAGTAAGGCCAGAAGGTTATTAATAAAAGGATAGTCATTTGGTTGTCTCTCTTAGACCAAGACAATCGTGGCAGTGGGCTCACAGTTTATATAACCTTCTAATGAAGAGCTGATGTCACCCATCGTCATATCACCTTGAACAGGCAACTGTTGGCTGTTATCTTTCATTCTTGAGGAGGACCAAAATGACATCACTATGTTAGAATTAAGTTATGTGTGCAACTGTGGCTAATCAGGACCAATACAAGCTCAGAAATCTCTACCACAGGTTGATCACAAAAAGCCCATGTGAACATTTGGGGTAGATTCTCTAAATTTGTACATCTCCTTGTTCCTTTTGAGCTACTTCAATTCTGCTTTGCTCATGGAGCACAGCACCTTCTCTGATGAGGGCATGCCATGCTCAGTGGTCCTGTGCTAGGGTCTCTCATGTCACATAATCAATTCCAAAGTTCTTAAGAGAGACCTTGAGAGTGTTTTTATATTGCTTTGTCTGACCACCATGTGAGGGCTTGCCCTGTGGAGTTATCCATAAAATAGTCTTTTAGGCAAGCATACTTTTGGCATTCAAACAACATGGTCAGCTCATTGGAGCTGCACTCGCTTCACTAGAATTGGAATGGTTAGAAGTTAAGTTTAAAAAAGGACCTTAGTGTCTGGTATCTTATCCTGCTACTTCTTCAGAATCTTCCTAAGACAATTCAAATGGAAGTGATTCAGTTTCCTGGCATGGCACTGGTATATTCTCCTGGTTTCACAGTCATACAGCAATGAGGTCAGCATAAGGATTCTGTAGACGTTCACTTTGGTAGTCAAAGAAAATATCTCTATACCACACTACTCCCCACCTTGGGCCTTGGGCTATCTAGACAACAGACTTTCCCCACTTTAGATTAAAATCCTTGGAAAATTATGTGGGGTCTGATCAAGAGTCAGTGCAATCTCATTTTTAGTAATATCCTTTTGAAAGAAAACTCAACTTTTATAATGTGGGATTTAGAAGAAGGGGAGACCCTCTGAATTTCCCCAAGGTATTGATTATTAATAATCATTTCTCACAGAGATTTACTGTAGCTGTTACAAAGAGGGAAAAAGAGGGATAGTGGGAAAGAGATTAGGTATGGAGTCAGAAGAGCCCTTCATATATAAATTCACATTCATATTAGCTGGTTGACCTTGGCAGTTCCTTGGATCTTTCTAAGCTTGCATCTATCTCCTCATCACTAAAAGAGATATGAAATGAAGAAAGCACTTTGCAAAGCTTAAATTGCTACAGAAATTCAAGTTATCTTAAATGACTATCCTGATTCAATCTTAATGAAGTCAAAGTATAAGCTGCTCTTTGAATGGTTTTCCTGTGATTGGTGGGCAAGTTGCATGAAACTGATGGGGTACAGGCTCTGGAAACCCCCTTGAACTCTCTTTTAATTTTCCTACTTGATCAAGTACCTGGAATTCACCTGAGGCTATAATCTTCTCAACTGGCCTTTCATTGTCCTGACACCCAATTTCCCAATCCTGTGTTACCCTTACATGGAGTGAAACAGGGCCATGTGCTTGCTCCCATGCTTTTTAGCTTGTTTTCAGCCATGTTGTCAAATGCTTTCAATGAGGATGACCAAGGCATTAAGGTCAGCTACTGTATTGATGGTTAATTTTTCAATTTGAAAAGGCTACAAACCAAGACCAAAATGGAGAGAGTGTTGGTATATGATTTTCTGTTTACAGATGGTTGTGCACTCAATGCAGACTCTGAAGCTGAGACACCACAAAGTATGGATCAATTAATTCTCTGCTGCTTGTGCTAATTTTGGCCTAATAATTAACACCAAGAAAACACAGGTGCTCCGTCAGCCACCACCAAATCTGTGAAAGCATCAGTTGCAACAAATGGAGAAGTTTTGAATGCTGTGGATAAATTCACTCACCTTGGTATTGTACTTTCCAGGGATGTACAAATTGACAACTAGGTTGACACACGCACTGCCAGAGCTAGCTCAGTGTTTGGGAGGCTTTGAAGGAAAGTATGGGAGAGAAGAGATATTAGACTGACTATCAAACTGAAGGTCTACAGAGCCATTGTGTTGACCTCATTGTTGTATGCCTGTGAAACCTGGACAGTCTACCAGCTCCATGGCAGAAAACTGAATCGCTTCCATTTGAACTGTCTTATTAAGATTCTGAAGATCACCTGGTAGGATAAGGTGCCCCAGACACTAAAGTCCTTGCTCAAACTGAACTGCCAAGTATTCAAACTCTGCTTCAGAGAGCACAACTCTGATGGGCTGGCCATGTTGTTCAAGTGCAAAATGTATGTTTGCCAAAAAGACTATTTTATGGAGAAATTGTATGGGACAGGCAATCACAGGGTGATCAGAAGAAGCAATACAAGGACAATCTCAAGGACTCTCTCAAGAACTTTGGATTTGATTGTGCGACATAGGAGACACTGGCACAGGACTACTCAGCATGGCGTGCCCACACCAGAAAGGGTGCTGTGCTCTTTGAGTAAAGCTGAATTGAGACAGCACAAAGTAAACATAGGATGTTCAAATTTAGAGTATCTGCCCCAAATGGTCACATGGACTCTCTGTGCCCAATCTGCGGTAGAGCATTCCGAGCTTGGATTGGTCTGATCAGCCACAGTTGGACACATGGAAACTTGAATTTATCATGGTAATGTCATTTTGGTCCTCTCTAAGAACAAGGAACAACAACCAATTAACCACCTCTGATTGCCTCTGATTCCCACCCTTGATCCTAGCTAAACCTCATTCTCTTTGCCCAGACATTCAACCTCCAGTCACCCCAGTCTACTGGCCATTTCCATAAAGATCCTCTCTAGACCCCTCCCAGTTACCCCAGTTTACTTAGTCACGCCTACATTCTTCCCACAGTCTTTTTGTATAAAAGATCCATCTTGCCTCCTTGAAAGTGCTCAGATTCCTTAAGTTTAGCAATTGCTTAGATTCTTGAAGAGTCTGACCAATATGGTGGATTTTTAGAATTACATCCACCACGCTGACCAATGTTCTAATACATCTTGTTTTTTGACTGAAAGAAGGCTTGAGTCAAATTAATTCAAGCAGGACCAATGTGTCACTATTTTGGGGTCCCAGCACCCATAAACCTCAACTAAACTATCCATACTTTCTCACTAGATGTCCTCTGTCAACTATAATGCATATAACCAAGATATCTTGCTGGACTCATAGGTCAAAGTAGGCTTAGAAAATATTTTTTCCCCCTTTTATAATGTTACCAGGAAGTTATGGAGTTGGTATTCCACTATGGTCTCATTTCTACTGGGCTTAATCAAAGGAGCCAACTAGTAATGTGCCCTCCCATGTGTCCATCTAGTTAGGAACAATGATCTGATTTTATTTATTCCTGTTATTATTGTTGTTTTTAAATGTTTTTGTTTTTGAGACCAGATCTCACCTAATCTGGAAGGGTATGTCCATCACTTTACTGGAACTATGAATTTGAAATAGCCTAGTTAAAAAAAAAAAAACAAAAACAAACTGACTTGGATATTCCCTTGTTGTAGTTAGAGGTTGTGGTACTGGTGTCCCAAGATGGATGCTGAAACAAACATCAAAAACCACTTATTAGAAATTGGATGAGTGGAAAATGAACACTGACTTTAGGGTGTATATGAATTACCAATTTAATCTTCTTTCCTTACTTGGCTCCAAAGAGAGCTGACAATCTCACTGTTTGCCAAGAGCTGAGTTCAGGGCTCTTTGCTTCTTCTCTTTCAGTAAATGATGTCACTAACACCTCAGCAGTGAAGGGGGCTGCAAACCTTCATTGCTTCTGATGTTAAGGATTTCATCACCTCACCAAGGAAACACAGAATACTGATCTCAGATGCTGGCAAGAGAATACAGAATTGATAGAGCGATTTTTAAGTATTGGTATGTTTGTCGTGCAGGAAAGTCTCTCACATTTCACATCAATCCTCAATTATTTAAGGAAGCCATACAAATTGTCGAGAAGTATTCTCTTGTTTTCTGGATATGGTTTGTATTTTTCACTGGGACTATCTGGAATTCTGTGTATTAGGATACAGTCAGTCTTATGTAAAAGCAGGATAGGCAGCTAAGTTGCCTCTGTGCTGTGATTTTCAGAAAACCCTAATATGCTCCTCCATCCTGCCCACCTGTTAACTGTTGTGTGAGGAAGCTGGCCATCTAGGGAAGATGGACCATAAGAAAGTAATAAACTATGAAATGGCAAGCTTTAGCTATGGTCTCTCCTGCATGGGGTCATTAGAGTTGGAGAGCATTGGGGACAACATGTTCATCTCTCTTTTAACATAGGAATTCTTCATATTTATTAATGATTTTCCTTTGAAAAACCTCTGTGTGTGTGTGTGTGTGTGTGTCTGTCTGTCTGTCTGTCTGCCTGTCCCTGTCTCTGTATTATTAAGGAGCTAGGAGTAAATTTATAGGTCTCCTTATCCAAGTCATTTTACAGGCAGTCTGAGTCTCAGTCAAGATAAGGTCATGAACGAAGAAAGTAGCAGTGCCAGGGCTTGAACCTAAATCTTGCAACTACCAGAATTCTCTAGCATTGTCATGTTGCTCTTGTTATATACTGTGACCTCATTTGCCTTCATTGTGACTTTTTCTAAACATCTCCAACTGCCCCACTCCAGTTCTCTGTCCTCTAAATTAAATTGCAGAAAAGCATCCATTGACTCTTCAGTTCTAACAAAAGGAGGAGGGATTAAGGTTGGAATGAATGAGTTGAAGAGAAGTAGGAAGAGGGAAATAATACTTGATTTCTGCTCTCATGTATTCTTCCTCCTCTCTCTTAGTTTGTATTGTGATTTTGGATACTCTCACACTCCCTTACTTGCTAGTCAATTCTCCCATATTTCCCTGCGTGCTCTAAAGTCATTTCACACAATGTCAAAGGCTACTTCCATTACAATTAATATGCTGAAAAGTGATGTCAACCTTTGATTTCTATAGGTGGTATGACATGAACTCAACTTCTTTATCTTTAATGGAAAGAATTGGCTGTATTTTTTATTAGATCAATAATTTCTAGGCAAATGCTGACTAATGAATTTGGTCATGAACATTTGATCCACATTAGCTTTAGCAGTATAATAGAGGAGATTAAAAATAAAATACGTTTTTGAAGACTAATTATGAACATTTCTGTGTTAGGTGTTGCATAGAGAGAACTTTGTTACTGTTGTCAACAAGCTTGCAATCTTAGAAATGTACCTGAGGTATAGAAATGTAATTAATTTCTTTTCTTGTAATTTCATGTTAAATTATATAAATTATAGACTTAAAATTCAAAGTATGTTAATGATTACTCTAGCCTGTTCATTTTAAAGTCAAAGAAACTGAGGCACAAAGAAAGAAATTAAGTCAGGGCAATATAGTGGTGTAAGGAAAACTATATATACTTGATGGTTTTAATTAAACTTCGACACTGAAGATATTCTAAGGTTACAACAAAGTTGTTTTTAGCAACTTTTGAAAACTCTTTTTCAATAACTTGATAATCACTGGCAATGAATATAGATAAGCAAGGTAGCACAGAAATTAAAGAGCTGAACTAATCCAATCATTCATGTTACAAATGAGGAAACTGAAGTCCAAGAGGCTGATGATTTGCTCAAGACCACAAGGAAAAAGAAAAGACTAGACCTAGGATAGTTCTCTTTCCTTTATACCACATTGCTTCTCTACTTTTCCTGAATGGTCTTTTCTGTATTAAGTACTAATGACATTGATTACTGATAATCACCTCCTTACTCACTTCTTGGTTTCTCATTTGACTCTGTGCTAAATTGCTTTATGGCCCCAATTTAAATGCTATAACTCATCTTCCAAAATCTCTTCCAGGATACCTCAGACCTACTTGGCTCTCAAGGCTTGCTTGGTGAGGCAATGACAGGATTTTCCTTCTTTTCATTCCCCCAAAGGGAGTGAAATGTTACAGTGATCTTTACCTTCCATGGCTTACAGATGAATGACCCTAAGAAAGAGTCCATTATGACACAATAAAGGTCAGTACCTTTTTGGAAGCATGGACCTGAGATTGACTTCAATCCCCAAAGGCAAAGACTCTTGGCACTTTCCTGCCAGGGAGAGATCCTGTCAAGGAGAATGAAAATTTTGCTCTCACCCCAAAAAGCAAAAGAATTTCTCTGTTATGAAATTTTCACAAAATTCCATGCAAAGTCACTCCTGTAAAATGAAACTCAATACTTCTGCACAGCTGCAATACCTGGCAACCTCATTAGCCCTGGGAAGCTAATAAACCAAACAACAACGATGCTGGCTGTCAAAGCTATGAGCAAGTTCTGGGAATGGCAGCATACTGCTGCTTTCACCACAGAGAACAGAAAACATGCCGATTTTATTACCTGTGGAGTCTTAACTAGCAGGATGGCACTAAATGGATGACCAGAATGGAGTTTTGTTACAGGAACCTAACTTACCTTGGTTTGGACCTTTAGGGCTCTCTCCCCCTCCCAGCTCATTTTGATGCACTCATGCCTGAGCCAGTAAGGATTATTACTAATCAAGGCAATCTCTAATTTGTGCTTTAACATCCAAGTGGTCCAGCCAGCAATGCTGCCATATGAGTCATATCCAAAAGCCATCACTCATTTCACCTTCTTCAAAGAGCAATATGCCATATTTGAACAAAAAGTGACCTCAGCTGAAAGCAAAAATTCAAAATGAATATTGCACCTATCAATTGTCAAACAAATCATTTTGTTATCCTCTTGAGTTTGTACAGAAAATAACTCTTGTTTCACTTGCTACAAAGCAATGTATCTTTCTGGCATCTCCCACAGTGCTATGCTCTTCTGGACCCTGTCCAGTGTAAACAGCTGAGCAGGGCAATGCAGCTTATGATTCAAAGACACTGGCCAAGAGAGAAATAATTCCCTAATGCCACTTGTTATTATCTTGCTTTTTACATAAATAAATCAACATTGTCTGATATACTTGAACATGTAGATAGTAAATTAGAGGTTTCCTTCATGTGAACCTGACACAAGTGATATTGTATGCTTTTTTTTTAACATCACAGCTGAGAGAAAAACCATATATATTAGGGATTTTTTTAAAGAAATCTTACTGTTATTAAACTATCAGTTTCTTCCAAATGGATCTTTCTCCCAAAGCATCCAATTATTTGAATTCCTCCTTTAAAAAATCTAACTATTTTGCCTTTCATGAATATATAAGAGAAATTAGATTTTGCTAAATTTTGTTTATTTCTTTCATAAGGTTTGGAAAAGGGATGTTGTAAGTCTTTTTCCATGCAAATGGGTGAACACTGTCCTTTATCATGAAAACCAGTATTTGAATTGGATTTGGCTAGTAGAATGGGTGGGAGCAGGTACAATACGTCACCTTAGAGTGGGTGTGCTATAGTCCGTAGTGAACTAGGTCTGAGGCTAGTCTTTCCTTTGACACATACAAACTATTTGACTCTGGGCAAGTCACCCAATCTCTTAGTGCTCTGGGCAAGTAAATTTAAGTGGCAGAGAATTTGCCAAATAACATGTACAGAGTGAATAACCTCACCAGAGAGTTTCTTATACTAGTGAAATGAGCTCAGCTCATGTCCCAATTTTAGCCCTTCGAGGCAGCTAGATAGAGCAATGGGCTTGGAGTCAGGAAGACCTGAGTTCAAATGCTGTCTCAGACATTTACTAGCTATATGATACTGGTTAAGTCACTTAACCTCTCTTTGCCTCAGTTTCCTCATCTGTAAAAATAGTATACTAACAGCATATCTCCCAGTATTGTTGTGACCATAAAAAGAGAAAATATTTATGAAATGCTTAGCACAATGCCTAGAACATAGTAGGTGCTAAATAAAAGCTTGTTCACTGCCTTTCCCTTCTTTTTCTTTACTCTATTCCTATATCACAGGGAATGGTTACTATAAGAAAATTAGTAGATCATTTAAATAACTTTCACAAGGTTCTTCTATCCTGGTTTATTACACATTGCTTCTTTATTATGTGTCTCATGGGAGGACAAAACACATTCCTTTCTCAGTTTTATTACTTTCTGAGTAGGGGTCGTGTTAATTTTTCTCTTGTTAATTACTAATAATCACTAAACTCTGTCTTCCTTCACTGTTGGCATTGCAAGTATTTAAATGGCATTTGACAGGATTCTGAAAGTTAGCCTTGGATTAAGGAAGTTTATGCTTACATCCCAGCTAACTTAGTAGCAAGAAAATTTATCTTTTTGAACATGTAAAATGGGGATAAAAATATTTATACTGCCTTTCTCACAAATATTGGGTAGAAAAAGCACCTTTTATAGCTCAGAATGAGGCCATAGAGCTCTAGTGTTGGGTTTTTACACAGGCAGAGCAAGGTTCAAATTAGTCTCAGTTTCCTCACTTGAACAATGTAGGTGATGATCACCTGAGCATCCACCTCAAAGAATTTTTGGAAGGTTCAATGAGATTTTATGTGTGTGCATGTAGAGAGAGTATATATTCATGTATGTATGCACACATACACATATATAAACAGCTTTGCAAACTTTAAAGAGCTATGTGATATAAATAAACCTTTCTCCAAAGTTAACAATCATATCTTGCTTAAATCCAATGGTCGTGTCTCAATCCTCATGCTTCTTGACTTCTCTGAAGCCTTTTACATCGTTGATCACTCTCTCTTCCTTGAACCTGTCTAAGTTTGAGACACCAGTGTCTCCTGGTTCTCCTACCTCTCTGACCTCTCCTCAATTTCCCTTACTGGATTCTCCTCTACATCACATCCTCTAATTGTATTTATCTGTCCTGGGCCCTCTTCTCCCTATATACTACTTTATTTGGTGATCTCATCAATTTCCATAGATTTCATTACCATCTCTATGCTGATGGTTCTGAAATCTACCTTTCCTGCCCCAATCTCTGTGCTGACCTCCAATCTCACACCTCCAAATACATTTCAGACATCTCAAACTAGATGACCAATAGACATCAACATTCCAAACTGAACTTTTTATCTCTCCGTTTAAACATTTATTTTAGAGGACAACATCATCCCCCCAGGTTCATGACCTAGAAGTCATCCTGTACTCCTTCCTCACTATCTCTCACCCTCCCTATCCAAGCCATTGCCAAAGTCTGTCAATTTTGCCTTCATAACATCTCTCTAATATGTCCCTTCTTTCCTCTGACATTTTCCATTCTGGTGCAGGCCCTCATCACCTCGTGTTAAGATTACTGCAGTAGCTTGCTGATAGGTATTCTTACCTCAAGTCTCTCCCCACTCCAACCCATCCTCCGCTGACCCACTAAAGTGATTTTCTTAAATTACAGTTCCAACCAACCCAAGCCTCCATTGCTCAAGGTTTGGGTTTTGATGGATGAGAGTGAGTGCAAGGATTTTTTTTCTGTTCTGCCCCAAAATTCTGAGGGTCTTCCCTTCCCAGGTTGATGATTTTGCAATGATAAACTAGGCCATATTCTGTCTCAATTCTTACTCTGCCTTTAGTCATTGAATGGGTGTTGCCTCATTCAAGCTGAGAATTGGAAAAAGATCTTAATTTAAAAGGCAAGGTCACCCACTGTGTCCTGGGACATCACCAGGCACCTTGACTCTTGCCTTGCCACTGAACTCCAGTGACACTGCAGGAGAGAGTGAGGCTGATGAGTGCACAGGTCTTCCTCACTTAAATTCAATTCAATAGAAAGCTAAGACATCACCTTCATGATGTGATTGATCCTCTTCAGGAAAGGTAGGATATACAACAACAAAGTCCTTAAGGACAGACACAGTCTTTCAACTCTTTGTATCCCTTGCAGTAAGCACAATGTCTGGCACACATTAGGTTCTTAATAAATGTGTATTGCTTGACTCATTATCAGTTACTAATGTGCTATATGAATCTATATTGTTATCATTGTTATTAAAGCAAAGGAGCACTTTGGGTAGAGGAAAAGGAAGCCCTTTCTCAAGTACTACCTCTAATACATACACAACTAGTCAGCACCCCTCTAGGAGCCTCAGATCACTTTCTAAGTCTCTAAGTTTCAGAAGAATTGCTGGGCTATTTCTCTTTGGAATTCCCTTACCAGGAGCTCTTTACTCCTGCGAAATTATGGTTCTTATGAAAGATAAGAACAAAATAAAAATAAAAACTTTTAGGTAAAGGAATGACCCCCCCCCCCCCAGGCTTTGTTAAGTTTACCAGTCTCTATATTCTAATATCCTTTTTACTCCTAAATGAAAAAAGAAAACCCTTAAATTTGAAGTCAAGATCTATTTCTATAAGAGACCATTGCCATATTGGTTTCATTGGATGTGGAGAAAGTCAAAATCTTATATGTAAAAAAAAAATCATTTTCTCCTTTTGTTTTTGACAACTTCTGTAGCTTTAGAAGAAATAAAACATTCCTATCTCACTGGGAGAAAGAGGGTCAATTTAGTCCATTTCCACAAGCATTTGAAGCATCTGCTATTACATTTTTGAAACCCTATGCTAGGCACTGGTGGTATAAGGACAAAAATCAAATTAGTCCTGGCTCTCAAAGAGCCTGCATTCTATCCTATGGAGGTAAGGGATTATGTACCCAAGGGAGCTTAGACAAAGTAAATACAAAATCTTTAGGAGAGGTGAGAGTCAACAAACAAAGCTGGAGTGAGGATGAGGGAGGTAGGATCAGAAAAAGCCTAACTTTGGCATGTCACACAAGCTGAGCCTTGAAGGGAGCTAGGAATTCCAAAATGTGAGGGTGAATTCTGACCTTTTACCTTGGTCAAATTACCTAACCTACCTGGGCCTCAGTTACTTCATATATAAAGTAAGCCAGTTGGACTACATGGCCTCTAAATTCCTTCCAGCTCTAAACTATCATGATATGGTACTTAAAACAGGATTAACTCTAGACAGGAGGGAGTTGGTGAAATTATGTAAGAAAATTCGGGAAGACATGGCAGCAGAACAGTTACCTTTCATTGGAGCAGTATAATATGGAACAAATCAAAGGGCTAGATGAGAGCTTAGAGACTATCTAGAAGAGTCCCTTCTCTCCCCCATTCTACAGATGAGAAAACTGAAGATCGGGGAGGTTGATTGGTTTGCCCATGGTCCTCCAAGGAATTTCTGGCAGTTGTGCCCAAATCCTTTTACTCCAAACCTGAATTTTGTTTCCCATATCGTACTTACTCACCTATGGTATGGAGAAGCTCCATTCAACTTCTGGGTATAAATGAAAGAAATGTAAGATCATTCTGGAAATTCAGAACAACAAATAAATGGTTTTATTTGATAACCTATGCTCCTAGTGACAGGATTTCTAAATAAATATGGAAATATGGAAAGCTGGTTTTCCTAAAGCATTTTCTTCAACTGCTGGTTTCTGGCATCAGGAGAAAGAAAAAAAGTTATTCATTTAAAGGTCCTCCAAGAGATTCTTCTGTCCTAGTTTGCTAGAAACCACCTTTGTATTATGTGTCTTATGGGAGAGAAAACCACAATATTTTCCTAGTTTTATTACTTGTGGGGCAGGGGTTCTGTTAATTTTCCTCCTGTTAATTCCTAATAATTACTGAACTCTCTCCTACTTTACTGTTAAGAGTTACCAGTATTCAACTGATACTTGGTAGAATCCATTATGTCTTTTATTACATTATTATTGAAAAAATATTTTAAAAGTAGCTATCTGCAAATAAGTATCAATCATGAATTTAATATTTAATTTTATAATTAATTTCTTAATGGACTTGTGGGAACCATGGTGCCTATTCTGTAGCCCTTGTGAATAGGAACTTGGAAAGACTCAGAAAGGTCTTTCTTTTTCATTTTGTCTTCTGGCATGAAAATATATAGTAACTGTGAGAGGAAAAAAATCACAAAACTATTATTTTCAATAAAGGGAAATATAAAAAGTTATTCATTAGCAATGCCTGATGTGTCCCAGGAAAAAAAAAAGTGTTGATAATGAACCTTTCAACTTGTGAAATGAACAGTCAAATGAGGCATAGCTTACAATAGCATGCCACATTTTGTTCAGGAAAGTTTCCCAAAAGTTGTGTGAAAAATTATTTTAAAAGAATAAAGTTATATTTTAAAGTAATTAACGTTACTTTCAAGGAATTCCAGCAGTGCATCCTTTTGCAATGATAAAGAAAGTTGCAAAGACAAAAGTGAAACAAACACTCCCTGCCTTGAGAGCTACCATTCTAATGAGGGAAGATATGTAAGTACAGCAAAAGCAGACTAGAAACAAGATAAAGGGGGAAGGGGGCTCATAACTGGCTGGATCACAAGAGATTCCATGTAAATGGTAGTGATCGAGCTTGTTGTTGGAGGAAACTAGGGATATAAGAAGAGACAATGAGGATTCCAGGCATGGGACAGAGTCAGTGCAAAGGAATGTAATATGATTTGGAGTAATGGATGTGAGGAATAGAGAGAAGGTTGATTTGAGCTCATTCAAGACTCACAACTCCCGGAAGTAAGTACTACAGACATTATCACCACCCCCATTTTACAGATGACAAAACAAGTCTTAAAAAAAAAGTGACTTGCTCATCTGTAGTTATATAGCTAGTGTTAATAGTTGTATTTGAAACCAAGATCTTCCTGACTCCAGGTCCAGCACTTTACCCACTAATTCTTGGTGCCTATCATAAAATGAACACCATGTCATGTGAAAACATTTCTCCTTGATTTTTCTGTTTTGTGAATGCGCTTTTTTATGTCTTCTGTCCTATGTGGGCAAGTCACTTCATTCTTTTTGTCTCAGTTTCCTCTTCTGTAAAATGGGGATAATGATTTCACCAACTTCCTTTACTGTGAAGAACAAATGAGATAATAATTGGAAAGTACTTAGCATGGTCCTGGAACATAGTAAGTACTATATACATGTTAGTTATCATCATTATCATCATTATTATTGTCTAACCTTATTTTAAAAATATTCATTCCTGAACCAACCACCAATCAACCAAAATTTTCAAATGAGATAATATTGGTAAAGTGTTTAATACAGTGAGTGGCATTTACTATTAGATTAACAAATGTTTAAAAGTATGTTAAGTCCCTATTCTGTGGTAGGCACTGTATTGAGAGTAAATTAATTTATATTTGACACTCTCTAGGGGAGCTAATTATTTAATGAATCTTTTTTGAAAAGAGAAAACACCCCCAGATTATTTGTTCATGATTCCAAATGTTCAAATATTGGTTTTGCCTCGTTATACATAACTGCTACATTTTCCCACAATTGAGGCATATCTATACTTATTTTCTAATTATTTCGCCCTTGTTTTTAAACATGGAGATGGGACAGAATCCAGGATCTAAGATAATATGATTCTGCCTGAGGGATTTCTTGCTGATCCAGCTGATCCTTGTGGGTTCCAGTTGACCTACATCCATTCATTGTAGCTGCTACTAGATTTCGCTGCCACTTGACTCAACTTCCAGGAGAGTGTTCATGAAAAAGGAAACAAAGTGCAAAATGTTCCAGGCTGTGTGCTCGGTAAGCCTACTCTTTTGATTAGATGGGGCTCACAGAGCAGAAAAGGATGGCATTTCCCTTTGTTTACCTTGAGTATGGTGGTATGTTGCAAGAACCATGTGGTTATCACCCTGTAACTTGACTAAGTGTCAGAGACAGGCAATTTCACATGGATAGAGGTGGTTTGAGTTGGCTCTGTAGTTCCAAAGCTAGATCCTTTTCTTGTCTACATTTCCTTACATTTGCTAGGGAGCAAATCAGATCATGGCCTCTCACTGAGTATTACTCTCTGAATTGCCTGTCCTTCCCACCAGGTAGGAAATACTGTAAATGCAGTTTCCTTTAGGGTATTCTTGTATTTCTGTGTTATAAATAATAAATAGCATCTTCTGTGCTTTGTAACAAGTAGCAAAAGTAGAAGGGGTAAGAAATAGAAGGATTAGTAAGAAAAGTAATAAAAATGTTTAAAATTTCAAGCAAGGTTTCAGGTCCAACCTCAGATGAAGGCTTTAATAATCCCTGCTTTCATTTTAACCTGAGTAACTATCCCATAAAGCAATATTTACATTACAAAGGCGAGGATGCTCTTCCCTGACTAGCTGTTATGGAATAAAAGAAGATTTTTATATACATATATGACTATTTAGTTCTATAAATTCATTATCACATACATACCATGTATGTATGTATATGCATCTGTACATATGTATCACCTTTTCCATTTGTTCAAAACATTTCCTTTTTAAATACTGCAGATTTGCTGAAGGCATACATTCAAAGTTGTACGTGAGGTTTCATGCAAATCCTCAGAAAAGAAGCCTGGGAGTTGTGTGAGTTGCTTTGAAAATTAAACCCTTTATCTTCAGAATGTGGTATTATTGCTTCTGAATGGGAGAATTAAAGGCTGAGACCTGCTGCTAAACGACAGCGCTCAATATGTTTGTAGGTGTAACTCAAAGGGTATCCAAAGCAATTGCTACCTGTTTCAGCACAAGGAGGTGATGCCTCACAGTTAATATGGTAGAGTGTGACAGATTCAAAGGGAGAGGGCAAAGTGGAGCATTAGCTTGAGTGCAATTGGAGAGGGGAAAGTGTAATTAGAGAGGAAAGTCCAGAGAATTGAGGAATTGGGAAATTAAGAAAGGAAGAAGTCTGACAGTGACAGACAAAAGGCTTCTTGGTTAAGTTGGAGGAGATGAGAGACAAGTCCAGGTCATATGTACATGTTTTATGGTCCCAGAGGGTTATATGTGAGATAATATCTCCCATTTTACAGCTGAGTAAACTTAATTACAAAGTGCTTAAATAACCTGCCCAGGTTCCTATACAATCCATTTATCCATTCCATAAGCCAGAATTAGAACCAAGGGCCCTCTGGGGAATGTGAGAGCTCAGGAATCCACATTTAAAGTGGAGAGGCCATATATGGCATTACCAAAATGAAGTTCCGAGACATTTCTTGACATAGAACAATATAGACAGTAAGTCTTGTTTAGGGACAACAGAGTGGCGCAGTGAATAGAGTGTCCAGCTTGAAATCAGAAAGACTCCATCTTCCCGAGTTCAAATCTGGCTGCTGACACTTACTAGCTGTGTGACCCTCAGCAAGTCACCTAACCTTGTTTGCCTCAGTTTCCTTATCTGTAAAATGACCTGGAGAAGAAAATGGCAAAACAATCCACTATCTTTGCCAAGAAAAGCTCAAATGGAGTCGCAAAGAGTTAGATGTGATTGAAATGACTGGACAATAGCCTGGTTTAAGTCACTGCAAAATTTTGCCCTATGCAAACCTACACATGTGTTCCTAGGATGATGAGTGAGGGTGCCAAAAGACAAATTATTGCTTAGTTTTTTTGGCTGATTCAGTTTCATTTTATGGATTCTGAATTAATTAAAATGACTCATTATTACCCCCCCCCAAGTTCCCCATAGTGTGCTTTCATGTTTTTCTTTTTTTCCCTTTGCATTTACCTTCAAATTCATGTCTCACTGTCCAAGAAGGTTGAGGGGATAGATGTGGTTCCTTTTGGAGTGGAGTGGATGAACAATGAGAAATGAGACTGGGGGATGTTGGTGACTCATTTTAACTCCTTTGAATCTTCACCACCAGCTCTGGTTTATTAGATATTAAAACCTTCCTATCCAAAACTTCAAATTGTTGTCTATATTAATAAAAGAAACTACTATGTTATTAAATATTTGATACTGAACAGTCTTGTTCTCTGCATGTGTACAGTGGATTGACATTTCTGGTGTCACAGTCATCAGCAACCTCTATTGTATCACCTGCATCCTTCTCCTTCCCTTTACTCACATAGGCAGGGACAGCTAGTCCAGTGCAGTGGATAGAACACCAGTGCAGGAGTCAGGAGAACCTGAGTTCAAATCTCACCCCAGACACTTGACACTCACTAGCTATGTGATATTGGGTAAGTCACTTAACCCCAATTGCCTCATCTTGGGCCATCTCCAGTCATCATGATGAATATCTGGTCACTGGATTCAGATGGCTCTGGAGGAGAAGTGAGGCTGGTGACCTGCACAGCCCTCCCTCACTCAAGTGCAAGTCATGTCATTATTTCTCTGATGGCATGGTCTTCGGCAACAAAGGATGAACACACACTCACCTAGGCATCACTTAGTTAAGAACCTCATCACTTTTCCTTGGACTATCATTGGTTCCAATCTCTCTCCTCTTTCCTCTAACCTCCACATAGATACAAAATTAATATTTCTGAAGGCAGGTCTGATCATGTCTCTCCTCTGTTTAAGAAGTTGGAATAGCTCCCTATTGCCTTGATAATGAAATATAAATTCCTATGGCATATAAGCCCTTTACATCCTGGCTCCCAAAAACTACGCTGGGCTGATTTCACCATATTCTGTCACATAATCAATGCTCTGACTAAATTTCTTAACACACATCATTCTATATTAGGCTTTGGTGTGTTTGCATGTACTGGCATTAGGATTCCCCTAAAATATTCCTTCTCCTTAGCTCAACTGTTTGGAAGTCCTAGTTTCTTTCAAGATTTAGCTCAAACAACACTTTGTAACCATCTTCCCAATCTCAAATATATATCTATCTCTGTCTGTCTATCTCCATCTCTATCTATCTTAGTTATTTATCTGTACATATATAATTACAGCTATAGATATCTATAAATATACATATATACATATGCATGGTCTGCCTCACTCTTTGAGAATTATCACAGTCCAGTGGCAGGATGAAGTCAACTGGTGATGGCTCAAGATGCAATGCATGACCTTAGTGTCATCTATGCCTAACCAAGTTCTAAGTGCTCCACAGCACCTGCTTTAGTGCCTCATGGCCCTTGGAACAGATTGTTCTCATTTGCCCATTCCACCAAGGAAAGTCTTCACATGCTTCGAGTACACACCCCCTCAACTCACCAACAGGTTTGAGACCCATCAGTTACCCTCGAACTGGTTTAGCCTGTCTGATGAAGCAGTTTACCAGGGTGTGGCTGAAGCACATCCTAAAGCTTTTTGGAGCCATGGGTGAGAGGTGCAACAGGTGGACAGCAAAGGTGGAAACCAACCCTGAAAAGGGCTCAGCAGCCTTCACAATAGGGGTACTGGTCCTCCATGAACACATCCTATATTCTACACACACACACACACACACACACAAACAAAGAGATATATAATACAAATACACACACACATACATACACACACACATGTACTCTTTCAAAAGAAAAGAATATTTTATGGAGAACTCACACAGAGTGAGTGTTCACATGGTAGTCAAACAAAAGTAATACAAGGATACTCCCAAGGTCTCTCTTAAGAGCTTTGGAACAGATTGTGTGACACGGGAGACACTGGCACAGGAAAGCTCAGCATGATGTGCCCACATCAGAGAAGGTGTTGTACTTTATGAGCAAAGCAGAATTGAAGTAGCTCAAAGGAAACACAAGAGGAGCAAATTTAGAGAATCCAAACCCAATATTCACATGGACTGTTTGTGACCAATTTGTGGTAGAGCATTCTGAGCTCACATTGGTTTGATCAGTCATAGTTGGACATACTGTAACTTGACTCTAACGTAGTGATGTCATTTTGGTTGTCTTTGAGAATGAAGGATAACAACCTCATATAATATATTTATGTATTTATATATGTATATGTATCTTAATTTGCTCATCTATGTACATGTTTCCCTTCATTAGAATATAAGTACCTATGTGGGCAAGTATTGTTTCTGTCCAGTGAATAGCACAGTGGCTGGTATATAGTGGTTATTAAATAAGTCCATTTTGAGTTGAATCACCATGTCACAGGATGACCTAGAACAAAGGACATCGCAAATTCTTTCCTTTCTCTGAATGCTATTTAGGGCTAGGTACAAAGTAAAAGTCCGTTCCAAACGTTAACAAGACCAAGAACAAACTAGGCTTATTGTTTTCTTTACTTTTTTAAATGTACTCTGCTACACTATCTTAGGATCATCAAGAAAAGGCAAAGTAGAGGTTCGCTAGTCCATAATTCTCTTTTTACAGTTGACCAAGCTGAGGCTCAGTTACACAACATCATAAAGGTAGGAAGGAGAAGAGCAAAGATTTGAATCCAGTTCCTTGGATACCAAATCATCATTCTTTCCACTGAACTGAGCTGGATCTCTCAACCAATTTTATCTGCTTCCATGTATTATTTCATGCATTTCTCTTTTAAATGTTAACAGCAAATTGTTTTTACTTATGGAAAAAAATAAAATTTAAAGGAAATATGGATGAATTTTTTATTGTGATGTTTACCTAATATATATTTTCCATGCAATAGCTTTTTTTTTGCTTAAATATTCTAAATCTAGTTAAAATAAGTGCCATATCACATTCTAAGTAAAATACAGTCATTTGGGAGACTCCACAGAACAAAAAATGACATCTCAAGAAATATCCATGAAGGATATGAACAAGAAACACTATTCCTTAAATGAAGATCCATGTCTTCCTCATCCTTAATACAAATAAAAAATACTTGATCCTACCACCCTTGTTGATATTGCCCCCATGACTATTCCACCCCCCAACACCTTATCTAAACTCCTCAAGAAAGTCATCTATGGAGGTGTTTCCTACAACTAGCTTCTAAACCTAATCTGGCTTCTGATCTCATCATTCAAATAAAGTTATGGTCAATAAAGTCACCAAGGATTTCTGCCTTGCCAATCTAATTGCATCTGTTTGATCCTCATCTGTCCTCATCTCTTTGCAGACTTTGGCACCATGGATCATTGATGACCTCTTCTTGAATACTCTCTGCAATCCAGGTTGTTGTCATATTATGTTCTCCTCCTACTTTTTACACTGTTCCCTCTCAGTCTCCTTTGCTGGAACTTCATTCAGCTCTTGGTATCTAGTCATAGGTGTCCACCAAAGCTCTGTACTGAGTCCTCTTCTCTTTTATCTTCTCCTTCTACAGTATCTTACTTGGTGATTTATGGATTAAATGATCATCTTTCTGAAAATGACTTCCAGATCTACATATTCTTTCCTACTTTTTCTCCTGAGCTCTATTACCATATTGACAACTGCCTTTTGGGCCTCTTTAATCAAATACTCCAGTAGCATCTTAAATTCAATATTTCTAAAAACAGACTTGCTACCACAACCTCCAAATCTCCTCTCTTCTGCACTTCCTATTACCATCAAGGGCCAATCTCCCAGTTACCCAGGTCTGCCACCTCAATGTAATCCTTGACTCCTCCAGCCAATATTGAAACTGTCAAATCTTGTCATTTCTGCTTTCACAACATCCCTTATTTATTTCCCCTTTTCTCTGTTGACATACACACCCCACTGATACAAACTCATGCCTAGGCTACTGCAGTAGTCTTCAAATTGAACTCCTTGACTCAAGTTTTTCTCTGTCCTAGACCATTCTATACCAAAGTGACAAACTGATCTTCCACAAGTATAGGTCTGACCCTGTTAATCCCTATGCAATAAATTCCAACGTATCTCTTCTAGCTCACCAGAATCAATGATAAAAGCCTCTGTTTGGCATTCACATCTTGGCCACTTCTCATCTTTCCACTCTTCTTATATTTTATTCACCTTCAAACACACTATGATGGAGCAACTCTGGTCTACTTTGTGTTCCTTTCATGGGAGCCTCCATTGCCTAATTCTATGCCTTTGGCCTGGGCTTTTCCCTCTTAACTTCTGCCTCCAGAATTCAGTAGCCATTTTGAGGCAATTGGGGTTAAATGACTTGTCCAGGGTCCCACAGCTAGTAAGTGCCTGAGATCAGATTTGAACTCAGGTCCTCCTGACTCCTGGGATGCTATTCTGAACCTCTTAGCTTCCCCAATCATTTCCTTTAAGATTCACCTCAGATTCTACTTTTCATACTGGTCTCTCTCATTTTCCCTTCTATATCACCAAGAGCTTGTGTACCCGCTGTATGTCGGGTACTGTGCCAAGCACTTTTACCAATACTATTTCATTTCATCCTCACAACAATCCTGCAAAATAGTTGCTATTATTATTTCCATTTTACAGTTGAGGAAACACAGGCAAACAGAGGTAAAGTGACTTGCCCAGGATCACACAACTAGTGAGTATTCAAAGCTGGGTTTGAACTCAGGTCTTTCTGACTCCAGGACCAGTGCTCTATCTACTGCACTGCCAATTGCCTCTACCTATATCATCTATTTTGTATGTATCTTATAGATTCAGAATTATTTAGGTGCGGTCTCCCCTATTACCATGAGAACTCCTTGAATGGAGGGGCCATGTTCTTGCTTGTCTTTGCATCTGAGGACTTAGCACAGTGCATTAAATGTAGTGAACACTTTGTAAATGCTTAGTGACTCTAGACCAGGGGAGGGAAATCTTTGGGCCTTCTAGGTTTGTAAGTATGGCCTTCTGACTGAATCCAAATTTTACAGACTGAACTCAAATTTTACAGAACTGTAAAATTTGAATTCAGTCAAAAGGAAGCACTTAAAGACCAATAAGGCCACATGTGGCCTTAAGGTCACAGGTTCCCCACCCCTGGTCTAGATTCTCATTTGGTCTCCTCTCAATTCAGATGAAATACTGGGGTGAATACATATCTAAGTTCTGCTGTACCCATTCTACAATATAAGGAAAAAATGGACTCATGCCTTATGGAGTCACAATAGCAGATTTGAGGGAGCATAAAACTGGGAGATGAGGTAGAGGGAAAAAAAGTGATTTTGCACTTTTTCATTAAATTCACTTGTCCATTAAGATGAATAAGTTAATGATTTCCCAGACTTGGAAAGAGGTTTATGCACATGTAGAAAACTGAGTTGGGACACTGAAGGGTCCTTGTATAGCCGATCAATCCCTCCTGCTTTCCACGTGTTGAATATGAGAGCAAAGGGACGCTCAGAGATATTAAACTGCAATAAATTTAGAACAAATCAAAGGAAATAACTTTCCCGCAAATAGTTAACCTGCAGAATTCCTGGCTTAGGGAGGTCATTTAATTAAATACCCTGGCTAGATATAAGATGGAAGTGGGTAATTTTTATGACCACTAATAACATTCTGAAAAAGATGGGGAGTATGGGAAAGGTGAATTAAGCCTCAGACTTAAGGGCAGAAACTGATTGTCAGAAGCTAGGAAGGATTTCTTGTCCCCAGCTCACACAGGGTGTTACATTACTCACTGCCTTTGCAAGAGTTTCCTCCTGAGCAGCAGGGGAGCAGCTTGAAAGACCTTTTGAGTTTCCTCATTAGGTACATGGCCTCTGCTGGTGAGAGGACATTGATCCCAAGAGATCTACATGGCAGGGCTTGGCTGGGCAAAGCTGAGACATCTATAGTACCAACAATACCTCAGCGAATATTTAAAGCAGAAAACTGTGAACCTAGAATATAAAATAAAGGGGAAAGATAAGACAAATAGAATCCCCTTTTAATTTAACGAACATAATAATTGAAGTAAAGTGTACTTTTGCTGGGCTGCAATCCACACTAGTATGAAATGGGGCATATCACGTGGTCCTTCCATGGGGCATAAGTTACTGAAAAGAACAGAAGGGCCTCATTATAACAGGCCAATGTTGGAGACACCTTAGATGTCAAGGCTTCAATATACTAAACATTCAGAAGGTATTCAGAGAGTACCAAATTCTCTGTGGGACACAAAAATGTCACGTTGCCAACCCGAAGGGGTTGATAATAAAATTTTTTAGTAAAAAGAACACATTTGTCCAGTGCCAAGACTTTTCTCCAAAATTTCCTGTCTAGAAATGAAGTGTCAATGCCTAAACTTCCCAAATGCTGTCCCTTCCCCAACCCTAAGAGTGTGGAAGGTGCATGAATATCTACACTAGGGCAAAGGGCCCCATGAGTACAAGATGATGGATTCTTCACTCACTATTTGTGCTTGTAGTCACTTTATTAGATACTCTAGCATGGTTGCTAGAATCCCAGGCTGATTGCTGGGAGCTGTGACAAATTTGATAAGCCTCTGTGGAGTAGAGTGGAACCAACCAGAACCCACATGCATTGTGGTTCAGACTGTTCTGGCATGACCTAGCATGTTAAATTCGTGGTCATGGCTACTTAGCACTAAATAATGTCTACAGACATAATGCCCTGTAGGACCCTCTTACCTACTTCTCCCACCTGACCAATTTATCTAACCTACCTAGTGTTTATTTTAAACTCTGAGGCTACACACTCCATTTGAAGACCCTAAACAAAATTTAATATATTCTAGGAACTCTAGGTATGGTGGGGATTTTATGTTCTGTGGCAGGACTTCTATTAGGGCCTAAAAATCCTTTTTAGGAAAATAAAAATGGGGAATTCAATTCAATTCAGCAAACATTTATACGTATGTACCATTTCTATATGCAACTAGGTTGTACAGTGGATAGAATGCTGGGCTTGGTGTCAGGAAGACTCCTCTTCCTAACTTCAAATCTAGCTTCAAACACTAGCTGTGTGACCCTGGACAAGTCACTTAACCCTGTTTTCTTCAATTTCCCCATCTATAAAATGAGCCAGAGAAGGAAATGGCAAACCACTCCCATATCTTTGCCAAGAAAACTCCAGAAGGGGTTGCAGAGAGTCAGACGTGACTGAAACAACTGAACAACAGCAACAATCATTTCTAGGACCCTGTGCCCAGTGCTAGGGAATCCAGAGGGAAAATGACATTATTGTCAAGGAACTTCCAATCTAATAGGAAAATTAAGAAATTCTACACAGATAAGACATGCTACAAAGCAAAAGGTGATATGCAAAGAAAAATTCTGCACAAAGAGTTAAACAAAATCTGAAGAGGCCAATACAATTTTTATCTGGGTGAATTAGGAAATGCTTCCTGAAGGAGAAGGCACCGAAGCTGGGCCTTAAATAAAATTTAAAAAAATGTTGTCCATGGACAACCTGAAGTTGTCTAGGAATAGAGCAGAACCTATAGAAATGCACTGAGACAGAAGCGATAAAACCAGATCATTGGATCATATAATCATAGACCATGAGCTAAAAGGTACCATCAAGTCCAACTCTCTTATTGTATAGAGGAATCTCTAAGGTCCAGAGAAGTTCAGGGACTTTGCCATGTTCATATATCCAGTAGATATCTGATGCAGGGCTAGAAGCCAGAGATTTCTGACTCTGAGCTTAATATTCTTTCTATTCCTTACCTCACTTTGCCAGGCCTAGAGGTCTGAGGGCTACTCGAGTCTTCTTACCTTACCTCTATCGGAGGTCTTCGGCTGGCCAAACCGGATGCTCGTATGAGAGAAAGGACGTTCCAGAGTCGAACAAGGGTTGAGCTTTATTTCAGGGTCTAGTTACAAGTGCAGGGGAATTCTTCCTTAGGAGGAAGAGAGAAAGATCTCCTAAGGAGGCAAGATCTTACAGTAAGAGAATGAAAGCAGAAGTGGAAGTGGGGAGAGAGGGGGGAGGGAAGAAAGAAGAGAGGAGAGAAGGAAGAGGGGCCTTCTGTCCTGTAAGGGCCCCTCAGTGCTAAGAGCGCCTTCGGGCTTTCCTGACCCTACTTAAGCTCTCCTGCCGTATCATTTGCACCTCAATACCGTGCCTGTTAGAAAACAATAGGTGTGCCCAGATCCAGGCCAATCTCGAGGGCGGGGATGCTCTCTCCCATCACGTTTCCCACGGGAAGAGGCGGAAATGCACGAGATAGCTAGGTCTCACACCTCAATTCCCTGCTGTTCCTTGGGGGGCCTCATGAGAACTCTAAGGTTTAGAAGTCCTCACCTTTTACCTGCCTGAGACTGTCCACATGGAACTGAGCTTACACCCCCAACATCACTTCATTCAGAAGTCTGCTTTGATTGAAACTTGGAGAAAATGAAAGATGGTTTGATTAAATACAGCCAGAAGAATAGGTTCGAGCCAAAGCAGAGATGTCCTTAAAGTCTAGGTCTCCTCAGGAACTTATATTTTATTCCATAGGCAATGGCAAGACCCTGAAGCTTTCTAAGCAAAGGAATGTCATGTTCACCTCTGGGAATAGAAAGATCCCAGGAGGATGGATTGGAAAGGAAAGAAAGACTAGATTCAGGGAGGTTATTATAATAGTCAATTTAAAAAGCAATGTAGGCAAATAAGGGTCCTATGAGCAATAAGGTGAAGGACCAGACATTTGCTCTGATCTCCATAATGTCTCAACCCTCTCCAAAACAGAAATTACATGCCAAAGATAAAGCAAATTCACCTTCTTCCAAGGTCTAGTACACCAAAAGCTGATAAACAAAACAAAAAAGAAAAACCCATGAATGGATGTCTACTGACCTTCCCCCAGCACTCCTGCCCCAAACTACCCCGCTACCAGCAGTGAGGCCATACTAGCAGATCCAAGGGCTTGTAACAGAGCCCAACCCAACACCCCTTGGTCCCCTCTCCCTCTCACCAGTACTAAAGACACCGGCTCCAGACCACTGAAATCTACTTCTTGACAGTCAGCACCACAGCAGGTCTTCAGGAATTAGAACATGCTAGTGGTTGGCCACTCAGGTCTACCCCAGAAATCCCCCAAGCCTCCAACAGCAGGGCTACAAAGCTCTGAACTTCTGGGGAGCACAACTCATAGTACCAGCACAGCAGCTCTCTGAATTACCAATACCATTCCAGAGAGCTGAAGAAAAGATGGAGTGAGGAAAGATACCATGTCAAGACATGTATGAGATGTGGGTCATGGGGGTGGGGGAAAAGCTATGCAGCACTCCACTAAGTTTGAGGAAAAGAATTCAGCATCAAGATGTGGCCAGGACTGTCCACTCAAAAGTCATCTGGGGCAGACATTTAGGCTTGTGAACTGAAAAATCACAGGTTGGGAGAAGGCTGAGATGTTTTGAGATCCAGTCTTGAAGGAAAGCAGCATGGGATAGAGATGGGATAAAGTCAGAAAGTAAACATGGGAAAATGGAGGGGCAGGGAGGGGTAGAGATTAAAATTACCAGAGACCTAAAGAAGAAAAGTCAAAGAACTTGAACATAAGTGGATAAATTGACAGGGAAACATTAAAAACAGAGGTAAATATGCCTCTGGATCTAATAAATGAGTTAAAGCATCTGTGAATAAATACTGGAAAACAAAGGTAATGGCCCGACATTTGATGAGATGAGGACTCTGTGGAAAGTGAGGGGAAAATGAAACCATAAACACTGTTCCAGAGTGGTTCTAAAGAGAAATGAGACTTACGAGAACAGAATTTATGTCCTGTGCAGAAAATATAATGCACAGAATGGAAAAACTGGAATCTGTGGCAGCAAGTCTCACCAAAGAAACAAATCTGTTCTCCCTTTTTTTCTCAATACAGTGACCCACCACAATCCCAAAAGACTTATACAAAGAAAAATGCTTTTGTTGGGCATTTAAGTGGTACAATGGAAAGAGTAGAGTCCCTGGACCCAGAAAGATTCATCTTTCTGAATTCAGATATGGCCTCAAACACTTACTAGCTATGTTACTTGCCCAGGGTCACATGGCTAGTAAATGTTTGCTTTGTTTCCTTATCTATAAAATGAGCTGGAGAAGGAAATAGAAAACCACTGCAGTATTTTTGCCAGGAAAATGCCAATAGTCAGATATGACTGAAAAAATGACAGAACATGATGTGGACATGAACACAGTAGTGATGGGAGACTTCAATAACCCTCTCTCAGTTTTGAAAAAGTTTAACAAAAAAATAAACAAAAGGGAAAATATAGAACTAAATAAATTGGTGGAGAAACTACAGTTAGAAGACTTTTAGATCTTCTAAATGGTACTACAAAATAGACATATTTCTCGACATGTATGACTTTTACAAAAACAGATCATGCATTAGGTCACAGAGGTAGGCCAAAATAATTTTAAAAGGCAAAAATAGTTACTATATTCTTTTCAGAACACAATATAATAAAAAATAGTAATCTACTAAGGGACCACAAGGAAATGATACAGATCTAAATGGAGACTTAATAATGAAATCCTAACTAATGAATGGGTCAAAGAATAAATCATAGAAACAATAACTGTGTAAAAGAAAAATAATTATGATGAAGCAACATACCAAAACTTCTTGGATGCAGCTAATGCATTTCTTAAGGGAATTATATACATACATACATATAGATAGAGAGATGTGTGTGTGTGTGTGTGTGTGTCCCTACAGACATACATTAACCGAATACACAGGGAGAGGACTAATTAACTAAAAGTTCATTTAAAAATGAATGAAAATTGGAGGAGCCAAGATGGCAGAGTAGAAAGATTCACATATGCTAGCTCCAAACCCACAGCCCATAAAATATCTGTAAAAAAGAACTCCCAACAAATTCTGGAGCAGTAGAAGCCACAGAACAATGGAGCTGATGAGATTTCTGTTTCAGAGAGCCCTGAAAAACCAACAAAAGGTCCGTAGCACACCCAACCCTGAGCAGAGCCCAGCCCTGCCTTTGCCACATGGCACCGAGGAGAGCAGATCAGAGCAAGTTTCAGGGACAGAATCTCCAGCGGCTGTGCAGGTCCCTCCGCCCACAGGTGACAAGTGTTGGTTAGAGAGTCTTTTTGGGTGGCTGACAGGGGAGTGGGGTATCCCTGTGGCTTGGGCCCCCTCGGGAGGCAGCAGCTGGGGCGGCAGCAGACAGGGGCTCACAAAGCAGGCAGAAGCTTGGATCCATTGTTGAAGGTCTCCACATAAATCCCCTGGGGGAACTGAGTCCCATGTGGTGGCCCTGTCCCAACTTGAGCACCTGAACTTAGTCTCATACTGAATAGCAGCCCCGCCCCTGCCGAAAGCCCTGAGGCTGGGAAGCAGCATTTGAATCTCAGACCCTAAGTGCTGGCTGGGCAGATCTGGAGGCATGGTGAGTATGAAGAGGACTTTCAGAAGTCAAGTCACTGGCTGGGAAAATGCCCAGAAAAGGGAAAAAAAATAAGACTATAGAAGGTTACTTTCTTGGTGAACAGGTATTTCCTCCCTTCCTTTCGGATGAGGAAGAACAATGCTTACCATCAGGGAAAGACACAAAAGTCAAGGCTTCTGTATCCCACATATCCAAAATAAATATACCATAGGCTCAGGCCATGGAAGAGCTCAAAAAGGATTTTGAAAATCAAGTTAGAGAGGTGGAGGAAAAACTGGGAAGAGAAATGAGAGAGATGCAAGTAAAGTATGAAAAACAGATCAACACCTTGCTAAAGGAGACCCAAAAAAATGGTGAAGAAAATAACACCTTGAAAAATAGGCTAACTCAATTGGCAAAAGAGGTTCAAAAAGCCAATGAGGAGAAGAATGCTTTCAAAAGCAGAATTAGCCAAATGGAAAAGGAGGTTCAAAAGCTCACTGAAGAAAACAGTTCTTTTAAAATTAGAATGGAACAGATGGAGGCTAATGACTTTATGAGAAACCAAGAAATCACAAAACAAAACCAAAAGAATGAGAAAATGGAAGATAATGTGAAATATCTCATTGGAAAAACAGCTGACCTGGAAAATAGATCCAGGAGAGACAATTTAAAAATTATGGGTCTACCTGAAAGCCATGATCAAAAAAAGAGCCTAGACATCATCTTTCATGAAATTATCAAGGAAAACTGCCCTGAGATTCTAGAACCAGAGGGCAAAATAAATATTGAAAGAATCCACAGATCCCCTCCTGAAAGAGATACAAAAAGAGAAACTCCTAGGAACATTGTGGCCAAATTCCAGAGTTCCCAGGTCAAAGAGAAAATATTTCAAGCAGCTAGAAAGAAACAATTCAAGTATTGTGGAAATACAATCAGGATAACACAAGATCTAGCAGCTTCTACATTAAGGGATCGAAGGGTGTGGAATATGATATTCCAGAAGTCAAAGGAACTAGGACTAAAACCAAGAATCACCTACCCAGCAAAACTGAGTATAATACTTCAGGGGAAAAAATGGTCTTTCAATGAAATGGAGGACTTTCAAGCATTCTTGATGAAAAGGCCAGAGCTGAAAAGAAAATTTGACTTTCAAACACAAGAATGAAGAGAAGCATGAAAAGATAAACAGCAAAGAGAACTCATAAGGGACTTACTAAAGTTGAACTGTTTACATTCCTACATGGAAAGACAGTATTTGTAACTCTTGAAACTTTTCAGTATCTGGGTACTGGGTGGGATTACACACACATACACACACACATGCACACATACACAGAGACAGAATGCACAGAGTGAAACGAAGAGGATGGTATCATATCTTAAAAAAAATGAAAGTAAGCAGTGAGAGAGAAATATATTGGGAAGAGAAAGGGAGAAATGGAATGGGGCAAATTATCTCTCATGAAAGAGGCAAGCAAAAGACTTTCTTAGTTTGGGGAAAAAGAGGGGAGGTGAGAGAAAAACATGAAGTTTACTCTCATCACATTCCACTAAAGGAAGGAATAAAATGCACACTCATTTTGGTATGAAAACCTATCTTACAATACAGGAAAGTGGGGTATAAGGGGATAAGCAGGTTGGGAGGGATGATGGAAGGGAGGGCAATGGGAGGAGGGAACAATTTGAAGTCAACACTTGGGGAGGGACAGGATCAAAAGAGAGAATAGAAGCAATGGGGAGCAGGACAGGATGGAGGGAAATATAGTTAATCTTATACAACATAACTATTATGGAAGTCATTTGCAAAACTACACAGATATGGCCTATATTGAATTGCTTGCCTTCCAAAGGGAAGGGGTGGGGAGGGAGAGATGAAGAGAAGTTGGAACTCAAAGTTTTAGGAACAACTGTCAAGTACTCTTCTTGCTGCTAGGAAATAAGAAATACTGGTAAAGGGGTATAGAAAGTTATTTGGCCCTACAGGACAAAAGAGAAGGAGACAAGGGCATAGAGGGATGATAGAAGAGAGGGCAGATTGGTGATAGGGGCAATTAGAATGCTCAGTGGGGTAGGGGGAGGGGACAAATGGGGAGAAAATTTGGAACCCAAAATTTTGTGAAAATGAATGTTAAAAGTTAAATAAATAATTTTTTTAAAAAATGAATGAAAATTGGAAAAATTAGAATCAACAAATAAGCCAAAAAAATTATCACCAAAGAGGAGATACAAAAAATTAGAAGAGAAATAGATAAATTAGAAACAAAAGCAAAACATGGCAAAGATAAAATTAAATGCTGCTTCTTTGAAAAGACTAATAAAATTTATAATCTCAGTTAATCTGATTTAAAAAAATGAGAGCAGAAAATCAAATCAATAAAATAGCAAACGAGCAAGGTGAAATCACAGCAAATCAAAAGAAATAAAAATAAAATTATTTTCATTTTTATTTTATTATTCTATTATTATTGACTTTTTCCAAGCATATTGTGCATAATTATGTGCTAACACAACTAGAACAAAAAAAAAAGAGATAGAGCAATATTTTCAAAAATGCAAAATAACCAAATTGTTGGAAGACCACATAGAGGTTTTAAATAACTCAATCCTAGGAAAAGAAATTGATTTAGCTGAAAAGAAACTATCAATGTTGGGGGTGGGGTGGTTAGGAGGGGGTTGGGAGAAGTGGGTATAACCCCTGGACCTGATGAATTCACAGAAAAATTCTATCAAACTGTTAAAGAGCATTTAGTACACATACTTCACAAATTGTTCTCAGAATCTGAGAGAGAACGCACCCTGCCACAATCCTTTTATGAGATAAAAATAGTTCTAAAGTCTAAACCAGAAAAAGATAAAACACAGAAGGAAAACCATAGGCCACATCATTAATGATCATTGGCTAATTTTTTAAAAATCTTGTCAGGCAGACCCCGGTGATATACTCAAGAAATTGTTCATTACGACCAAGTGGGATTTATACCATGGATGCAAGGATGGCTCAACATTAGGAAAACAATCAATATAATAATATTAAAAACTAAAAATTCCAAAGCCACATGATCACTTCAATAGATGCAGAAAAAACCTTTGACAAAACACAAAATTTTTATGTTTGTAGTCTGTAAAATCTACACATAGAAAGAACTTTATTTTAACATCATAAAAACACCTACATAAAACTAGAAGCAAGTATCATATCCATTTGGGATATACTAGAACTTTTTCCAGTAAACATGGGAGTGAAGCAAGGTTGTCCTCTCTCTCCATTGTTATTTGATAAAGTTCTAGAAATTCTAGCAACAGCAATAGCACAAGAAAGAAATTGAAGGCATAAAGATACGTAAAGTAGGTATGAAGTTATCTTGGCTGATGATATGATGACTTACTTGGAAAACCTCAGGGGATCAGCAAAGATACTAATTAAGACAATTAATAGCATCACCTAGTTTGCAAGCCTCAAAATAAATTCTCAAAAATCAGCACCATTTCCACATAATAACAAAATTCAAGAAATAACAATAGGAGTAATCCTATTCCAAATAATTACAAAATTAATAAATTACTTGAGAATTAGCCTACAACAGCATACTAAAGACATAGAATCAATTCCAACATGCACCACAATGGAATAAGGAACAATTTAAATATCTGGAGGAATACTCAGTGCTCATGGCTAGGTCATACCAATATAATAAAAGTGACAGTCCTGTATGACTAATAGCCAGTCCCTAATGGATAAGTGATTAAAACGTATGAACAAATAGGACTCCAAAGAGGAATTGTAAAGTATTCATGTCCACATTAAAGAATAGTCCAAAATATCAAATCAAAACAACCCTGAAGTTTCATTTCATGGGTAAACTCGGGGAGGGAGGAGTGACAAAATGTAGCAATAATGTTGGAGGACTTTTGGAAAAATAGGCAAACTGATATATTGTTGATGGAGCTGTGAAATGGCACAGGAAGGCAATTTTGAATTATGTCATAAAGAAGAGTAAAAGCTATGGCCTTTGAGACAGAGATTTCATTACTTGACTTATACCCCAAGAAAGCCATAGATAAGAATAAAAGCAGCATATACACCAAAATATTTATAGCAACAGTTTTTATGAAAGCAAGAATTGGAAACAAAGTAGATGCTTATCATTTGAGAAATGACTGTACAAATTGTGGCACCTGAATGTAACAGAATATTACTGGGCTATGAGAAGTTACACGTGTAATGAATATAAAGAACCATGGAAACGTCTGAATGAAATGACATTCTGAAGTAAGCAGGAAAAGAAAACAATATACACAAAAAACTAGAACAATGTAAGTGGAAAGAATGACTTCACATCAAATGTAGCAAAATTAGAAAGATTAAGTAGAAATAAAATGAAGAGACATGTGTACACACCCCTAAACCACTTCTTCATGGAGATGAGAGATACTGGATCAATACATTGATCCGTTTTGTTGATTTACTTTCCTCTTTAAAGAAAATAATCTTTGTTATATGGGATCACTCTCTGATAAGGCAGATGGAGAGATACTAGATCTGCTCCATCTCCGTTCTACTGGTCCATTTCTCCCCTTAGGGCTTTATTTGCTTACAAAATCATTCTTGACTTAATTGGGCCACCCTTTTCATGTTCCTTGCTCTCCTGACTTCCAATCTTTTCTTACCTAAAGCTCCTCATTTCCAATTATTTCCCCTTTCCCCAAGATCACATGTCTCTGCTCCTGCTCTAGGGGCTGACCATCATTGGAGAAATAACAAAACAGACCTCATTTTGCCTATTACAAACTCATGGTGCAAAATGGCACTGAGTTTTCCATATTTGCTCAACAATTTTTTTACCCTTATCCAATTTCCAGCTACATGTTCATGTTTTTGTTGCTGTTCAGGTGTTTCTCAGTTGTGTCGGACTCTTCATGACCCCACTGGAGTTATCTTGGCAAAGATACTGGAGTAGTCACCATTTCCTTCTCCAGCTCATCTTGGAGATGAAGAAATAGAAGCAAACAGATTTGAGTGACTTGCCCATGGTCACACAGCTAGCATCTGGGGTCACATTTGAATTCAGGTCCTCCTGAGTTACATGGCCAGTGCTTTATCCACTGTGCAATCCAGCTGCCCCACACACTCAAATCCTGCCATTATTTCCCTGAGAAGATAAATGTATTCAACATGAACTCTTCAGTTCCTTTCTTCCATGAATTTATCAAAACTTCATGAGCATCATTCACTCCTCCTGGCTTCCTGTCCTCCAACCCCAGAAGAAGAAATTTCTTTTTTTTTCAATAAGGTTAATATTTTTATTTATTCACTTGATCACATTTTCTCCTAGTTTTGCCAGGACTTTGCTCCATAGGTCATCCTTTTTCTCTGACATTTTCAATCTCTCTCTCTCTCTCTCTCTCTCTCTCTCTCTCTCTCTCTCTCTCTCTCTCTCTCTCTGTCTCTCTCTCTCTGTCTCTCTCTCTCTGTCTCTCTCTCTCTCTCTGTCTCTCTCTCTCTCTCTGTCTCTCTCGCTCTCTTTCTCTCTGTCTCTCTCTCTTCCCCCCCCCTCTCTGTGTCTCTCTCTGTCTTTCTGTCTCTCTCTCTCTCTCTCTCTCTCTGTCTCTTCCCCCCCTCTCTTTCCTGTCTCTCTCTCTCTCTCTCCCTCCTCTTCCCCCACCCCCTTCTCCCCCCCGCCTCCAAGTGCTTACAAGTTCAGGTATCTCTACATCATATGTCATATGAGACATTTACACCTCCCCCGTCCCCGTGCATCCATTGTTCGCTTCTGCCTTTTCTGCCATATGCTGCTACTTTTCCATTTCAATGTCTCCTCAGTTTCTTGTGACTTCACTTCAGTACCTGCCAATTTACTTAAAATGGTTACTTGATATGGCCTTGAGGCCATGGGTTTTCCACCCCTGCTGTAAGGTCATTGATGACCTAAAGTTAAAATTCAATACCCTTTCCTTTATCTGTTCTCATCTTTCTTGAACTCTCTGCTCCCTTTGTCATCACTCACTTAATGATCTCAGCTCCCTTGGTTTAAGAGAAATATTATCCTTCTATATCTCATGCCTCTCTAAACATTTCTTTCCCATCTTCTTTACTAATTCTTTATCCTCTTCTAGACTTCTTCTTGAAGGTACTCCTCAGAAGTCTATTCTAGCACCTACTATCTCCTCCCCATCATGTTCATTTAATTCCTTCCATTAGCTTCAAGTATGTAATTTGAAACCTTAATTGCAGATGACCCCAAAATCTATTACTGTGCTGATTTTTCTTTTATGTTGTAGGCCTGATATAGAACAAGGCAGGTGGCACCACAGCTAGAGAGCTAGACTTTTAGTCAGGGAGACCTGAGTTCAAATATGATTTCAGACACTTATTAGCTATGTGACCTTTGGCAAGTATTAACCCCTGTCTGCCTCAGTCTACTAACCTGTAAAATGGGGATAATAATAGCTAACACCCACCTCCTAGGGTTTTTGCGATAATAAAATGAGATATTATTTGTAAGTATTTTTCAAGCCTTAAAATGCAGTATAAATATTGGCCACTATTACTATCTCTAATTGCCCCCACAGAATTTCTATCTTGGCCTCCCCTTGGAACCTTCTGTTCAACAGATATGAAATTAAGATCATTCTCTTCCCTTTGCCCCCCAGAATCACTTTTACTTTACATTTTTCTATCCCCCCCAGCTGAGGCACCCCTGTTTACCATTGTCCATATTTAATGCTTTCTTTAACATTCCTTATCATTCACTTTTCACATCCATCAGTTACCAAAGTCCAGTATTGTGTTAATAGTGCTGTCCTGGTTTCAAATGATGACTATGACTTATTCCCTCTATAACCATGGGCAAAGGGCTTAAGATCCCTGGGTCTCAGTTTCCTTATCTGTAAAATGGGAGGATTAGATTAGATAACTTCCAGTTCTAATATTGTGATCTCATGACCTCTGCAACATCTTCTATATTATGTCTCCCCTTCTCTTCCTTCTGTTACAAATGCATTACAAAACTTCATTACCACTGTATTGGACTATTATTAATACACTTCTATATTTCTAGCACATGTTCCTTTCCTTCCCCCTACCCTACCCATTTAAAAAAAAAAAATATCTTACCAATGCCAGGACAATCTTTCTTACTTGAAGATCTGATGATGTCACTTTCCTGCTCCATATACTTCAGTAGCTAACTCCCTATTACTTACTGAAGAAATTTCAAACTCCTTTGCATGGGATTCAAAGTCCTTCAACTCTGGTATTACTCATATGACTCTCCTCCATACACCTAGTGTTTCTGCCAAACTGGATTGTTTGCAATTGGCCAAGGCACTGTGGTAAGCAATAGGGATAATAACATACTCACAAAAAGAAAAACAGTCTTCACTCTATAAGTAGTAAACAATTAATTAAATATAAGGTAATCCAAGGTTAAAAGAGAGTTCTGACAAGGGAGGGAATGTTCTGACCCCAAGACATGCCCTATGTTATCCTATTATGGTTTTGTTAAATCATTCCCAATTTTCCTCTGTGAGTGCTACCCAGCTTTTTTTTTTCTCTCATTTTTTAAATATTAACTTCTGGCCCAGAGTGCCATCTTTTGTAACATTTGTTTTTTTCAAGATAGAGGGGGAAAAGCACTTTAGCAAAACTAACAAACATATTGACCAAATCGGACAAAGTATGCAGTATCCTATACCTGTACTCTCCTATCTCTGCAAAGACAAAAGGAGGTCAGTTTTCTCATCTTTCCTTAGAGGGCAAGCTGGATCATTATAACGAAACATTACTGGTTTCATTTTCCCCCTCCTTATACCCAGCATTTATAGGCCACCAAAAGCCACAAAACCTTAAATGAACCACCTCCTTATGTGGTTTGTAAAAGACTTCTCCCTTTGACCTTAAAAATTGCTTTATTTTACAACTCCTATATATGTCTACTTCTGCATCTGTGCCTTTTATACTTGTTAGAATATGTTACCTGTGTCTTATTCTTCCCCTAGAACTTATCACGGTGCTATGTAAACAGGTGGCAAGCAATAAATAACTGATGGATAAATGTTATTGAAGGTGTTAAATGGAACACAATTTCTTAATAAATTAGTCAACAGCAAAAGATTATAAGTCAACAAGGGCAAATAGAGTGATTCACAAATTATAAAGGTTTCAGATCATATAGAGAGAGCAGAGAGAAATCTGATATGCCATTGTTGTAAGTACTGGCTGAGTAGACTGGTATACTTCAGATTCATAATGACATTTAAATTCCAAATGCACATAATTCATATTCTTTATGTGTTCTCTTCTAAAAAAATAAAAAGCACATAACTCAGAATTGAATGTCATCCAAATACAGTGTGCCACCCTCATCTGTTAGGCCATCCAATTTGGACTCTGCTCTGTTGTAAAGGAACAAAATATTTGTCCTGATGAGAAAATCAAAGCAGTCTGCCATTTCCGTGAAGTCAAACTGACACCCACAGAGAAGTAAGTCATGACATTTCAGCTGACTGCTCCTCTCCCTCCTTTTCATATCCCATTGAGAGTTAAGGTTTCCTTTTTATTCTATTTGCTCTGACAGACAAGTGGAGCCCAGGTTCATGTGTTTAAATGATGCTTTGACCAACTGTCCAGTAATTCACATTTTTTCTCTCTCCCCTGTTTAGTATGTGTTCTCTACATGCTGAAATCTCTAAGAGAGTTTTCTAGAGAAAATACTTGGGCAAGTTCATACTCTATCATTTGTGTCTCCTACCCACCCATCATTTTGGCTTTAAAAAAAAATACCTATCACTGAATATAATGTCATTAAATTATGAAGAAAATACAAACGAAATATCCTAATGGCAGTAGATTTTTATGCGCAAAATGTCTTGCAAGTGACTGAAATTTTAAGATATTTAAAGTGCAAATATAGATTGGAATAACAAAGTACTTATTTGCAAAGCAGAAATCACAGCCTGGAAAAAGGGTAGTAAATATCAGGGCAACTTCATTCTTAGGGTTTTACATGGACTCAACTTACATTTTGCTTCTGTTAGTAAGTGTGCTTTGAATATACCTACTACGGTGGAGAAAATAGAAGTGTTCACTGGACTCTTAACAGAAAACTCTCTAATTATTCCTATTATACACTTGTAGAGAATTTACAGTCCCCAAACCAAGCTCCTTCTGACTGCCTTATTTTTTTTTCTTTTTAAATTGTGGATGTCATTAAAGAATACAATAAAATTATTGTAATGGAATTGAAATACATTTTATTGCATCAATATAAGTTCTACGTACAGTTATAGGCAATATGGCTATACTTAATATTTTTACATTACAAGCATAATTATGGTATCAAATTAGTAATTTTCACAAAGTACTTGCATTAGAAATTTGTATGATATGATACAGTATATTTCAATTCTCTATGGCACAGGAAGATAGCAATTTGTTTAATAGGAGAACTGGGGATACAGTTCATACTCTAGGATTTGATTGTTCCACTTTAAGCAAAGCTTAGCACCATAGAATTTTTGAGTTGGAAGACGCCTTGGAGATTCTCTGGTTAGACCCCTTCATTTTACAGAGAACTAAACTGAAGCCCAGAGGTCACATAACTAGTTAGTAGCAAAGCCAAGCCTACAACTCCTTGCTGATGAAGGAAACTTTATAGATCAATGAATTTCTCAAAAAATCTTTTGAATCTTTACAAACCTGGAGCTGGTTGAATTTTTAAAGGTGAAATGAAAACATTTGGTTAGGTAAGTTTGCCAATGGTTATTGTACAGTATCATGGGATACTGGATTTGGAGTTAGAGGACCTGGATATAAAACTCTAATCTGTGACTTTCTATCTAAGACTGGTTTGGATAGATAACCATTTAAATAGATAACCATTGCCTGGATAACCGTTACTTTAAACCTATTGTAGTACCTCATTAGAATCTATCTCCTTCAACTAGGCATAGTCTTGATAGTAAAGAGGACAAAAACAATCGGAGTGGAGACTAAGTCCTTAACTTGGAGAAAAGAAGTATACAACAAATTGACAGAAAGTAAAAGCCAGGGGAATCGAAAACATTTTCCCTACATCACCACGTTTCCGCAATTCACAGTGCATGCCAATGAGATCACAATTCTAGTGATGTCTATTCCTATCCCAGTATTACCTAGGGCTATCCCAATTTCTAGGTCCATGACATATGATTTGGCTAAATAGAGATGTTGAGGCAAATTGGGCTGACTAAATATCATATTCTATAAAATCTGTCAGAAGTGGTATATGAATGATTAGTATATAATACATGTAATGTATATTAAGCCATATTTTTCTCATAATAATTTTATCTCCATCCTATCAGTTTGACAAATTAACAAGGCACCACCCATCTGGTCTTACAAAGCAATTCCTGTAATTCTAATACAGGATTTCTGCTATCATGAGTATAAATTCAGATGCAGATACTTGCTAGTTGTATGATCCTGGGCAAGTCATTTAACTCTATTTGCCCTAGTACCCCATCTGGAAAATTAGCTGGTGAAGAAAATGACAGACCACTCCAGTATCTTTGCCAAGAAAACCCTAAATGATGTCATAAAGAATTGGAATGACTGAAAAACTACTGCACAAGTAATTGTACCCTCTTTGACTCAAAGTTCCACCTTTAGATTGAGATATTTAGATACTCAACTGGACTCATAATATTTTATCATTAAACATACTCCTTTACCAGATACAGATCAAAATTCCATCCATGCCTTCTTGTCCTATTGTGACTATTATTCAACTCCTTCTATGAATTCTGCATAGATTTACATTAAGATTTAGTGTAACCAACAGACTGGGGTTCATTTTTTTTATTTGTTTTTTAATATCTTGAGGCGAGTGATGTAGCACTTGGGCTAGACCACTTTTGTCCTTCACTCACCTCCTTTTCCAATCATAATTGTCTTTAATAATGTCCTTTAAACCATTTCCCATGGGCAAGTTATCATTAGTTAGAAGTAACAGGTCACCATGAATCTTTTCATTGCCATTTAAGTTATCTGCAATTTAGATTCTTCTGAACATTGTTAGTCCATGATTGGCAGCAAGATAACAATAATGAAAGATTATTACTATTAAAGAGATAGCTGTTTGTAGCAGTAATTTTGGAATTAATGAAAGCACTGTGAAATTTCCCAACTGTGATCTGGTCCAGTTTCTTCTTTTTTCATCAGTCCTACATCCACTCACTGTCCATCTTCATTCACTTCCTTTTCAAGATGCAGAACTCAATGAAATCACTCCACAGACTGCACACTGAGCTGTAACACATGAACACTAGAAGGAACCTACTATTCATAGGGAGTCCCTTTTCTGCATAGACATTACAAGGTTCTTCCTCTGTGGAAATGAAACATGTTCCTATTTGGATGCTGAAAAAAAAATTCTTCAAGTGAAATATCCATATTTATTGGTTTGTGTGATGGCAATCAAATTAGGATCTTTTGCTGTTTTTGTTTTACTAAAAATGCCTCTGATTGAAAAATGTGATTGCAGAGGATCTTTCCTACCTATTGATGGGCATGCCTATTTGGGGAAGCTTGATTAGGGGAATAGTTTTGTGGGAAGGTTCCAAGTACCTTTTGTTTTTTTCTATTGAAGCACTGGATCAGAGAATTAAGCCCTCTGGTTCTAAAAATTTTATAAATATTCTGAGGGTGAAGTTTTACTTTGAGGCTTAGTTTTTGTAATAAAGTTTGAGTGACAGAAGAGGACTCTGGGAAGTTTCTAAGAAGACCCCTTGAAAACCCAGATGTCATACTTCCTTCTCTGGTAACTATGGTCAGACAGCTGTACCTGTCGGTTGAATTATGGTCAGGCAGAGGAAGCCATATATGTTGATTACTTTGGGGCTTACTGACTGGAAGTATTTGTTTGGGTAGATGAGGACTCTTGGAAACCACTAAGGATCCCTCTGGCTTTGAGAACCCAGATGTCATGCTTCCCTCTCTGGTAACTATGGTCAAATAGATGGAACTGTTTGTTGAATTCAGGCAGAGGGAGTCATATCTGTTGACTTTTTGATTTCTCTGTATTTTCTTTGAAGTTCAAAGTGCTGACTCCCCTGAACTAGGTGAATGATATATGTGTTTGGTTAAAGGAAGGCTACATGTGCTTGATTAAAGTGAGTGTTAACCCCTCAGGAGTTGCCTTTCCTTTTATGAATGCAGATCTAAGAACCTGTGATAACAGGCCCCCCAGTGTATGTTGGGGTGCTTATTATTACAGTTTGTTGAACAGAGATTTCTCTGGAGTCCTGTCAAGGACTTTTGTATAATTTTAACATATCCCTGAGAGATGCCTTGTTTGAAAAGAATAAAGCCATTATTTTTTCTAGAAGTAGTTGATGAAGAAAAAAATTCCTTTTTTACTTATCAGATCGAGTATTTATCCTTAGGGTCAAGGTGAGTGTCATTTTTTTTTTTGACAATTCACTTTTTTTTCTACTATCCATAAAACATAGCACACTTTTCATTGAATTAATACAGGTTTATTCTCTTGGGCCCTAGGCCATTCTGAAGAGCTATTTACCTGAGGCTACTAGGGCACTATTCAATAAAGCACTACTTAAAATTTGTACTCTAGTGGCTGGGAAGAGACAATGGGACTTCTACACATGCAAAATTTAAAAGGTAGAAAGAACATAAGCTTTGGGAGACTGTGGCTTTGTGTGCATTTAGAGAGTTTGGGGGAGTATCAATCTGATTTTTTAACATCATCATTGTACTGTTGTAAAACAGGGCTTACTCACTAATTTGAAAAACACTGTAAAAGGCTTATGTGCTTTTCTATCATTCTTACCTTCTTCTCTAGCTAGAATATCTGACCAATCTCCAGAAAGAGTCAGTATGTTTTATAGCAAAGCCCTCATTATTACAATAAACTTATAAAGCAGTCCACCTTAAATACTCATTTCCTATGGCAGAGAGCTCATCAATATCTAGACAGCCATGCAGGCAGCTAGGAGGCCAGTCCATTAATGAAATGTTAATGACTGAATTAGACCTGTAATAACTGAAGTAGGATGTACTGCTGTGAGTCCATTAGCATCAGCAGACCCTGCTGGGGAGCAAGTAAACACAACACACAATGAGAAAACTTTCAGGCAGAGAAGTTGGTGGTGTTTTACAGGTGTTTTCAGACAGAGAATGACATTTCAGTTAAACAGGATTAGTTTATTCAAGTAAGTTAATCCAATTAACAACAGTTCTTCAAGAAGGAGTAAGCAATATGAGTTGAATGGTATGCTTCTGCAAAGGAGCTTTGATTAATCAGCAGCATTTATGAAGGACCTCCTGTGGGTAAGTCACTGTCTGAGAGTACTTGGAGAGACAATGACAAAAATGAAATGGTCCCTGCCCACAAGGAGCTTCCTTTCTACCTGGGAAGATAAGTACACACACACATATATACATAGATAGATAGATAAACAAAAATACAAGTTTTTATTTGGTTGTTTTTTTTTTTTTCTCCAGAGTATGGGAAATCAGGAAAGGGCTTATGTGGTCTTTTAACTGAGTTTTGATGGAAATTGGACATTCCAAAAAGCAGAGAGGAAGAGAAGAGGGGATTACAGGCATGACAAACTGTCAATGTAAAGGATATAAAAGTTCCGGCATCATCCAATCTTGCTGCAAGCCTTCAAGTATCACTTCTATTTGCCATGTTCAGTTTTTCCTTAGAGAAAAATCATGAACTCTTCATTCATTTTTCTTCTATTCTCTGTTTTTTATTTCTGTTCCTTTGACTTGTCTCTTTCCTGAATTTTTTGCTTTTATATTTAGCCAGATACTTACTTACACTTGGCTTCTCATCTTTGAGGAGTATAGCAGTAAGCACCCCAACATGCACAGGGGGAGCCTGCTATCACAGGTTCTTAGATCTGCATTCATAAAAGGAAAACAACTTTCAAGGCGTTAACAATCACTTTAATCAAGTACATGTATCATTCAGTTAGTTCAAGGAGTCATCACCTGAATTTTAAAGAAAATACAGAGAAATCAAAAGATCAACAGACATGGCTTCCTCTGCCTGAATTCAACAAACTGTACCCCAAGTGCCTCACCATAATTACCAGAGAGGGAAGCATGACATCTGGATTCTGAAAGCTGGGGGGGCTGCTTAGCAGCTTCCCAGAGTCCTTATCTGGTCAAACAAATACTTCCAGTCAGTAAGCCCCAAGGTAATCAATAGACATGGCTTCCTTTGCCTGAACATAATTCAACAGACAGGTACAACTGTCTGACTGTACCAGAGAGGGAAGTACAACATCTGGGTTCTCAAAGCCAGGGGGCTCCTTAACAGCTTCACAGAGTCCTCCTCTGACTCTCAAACCTTAAAAAAACTAAGACCCAAAGTAAAACCTTATTCTCAGAGTTTTTATACATTTTTTTAGAGTCAGAGGGCATTGCAAGGCTAGGAAACCAGAGTCTCATTAACAAAAGTTGTGTGTGTTCCCACAAATCTTCCCACATCAAAATTCCTTTAATGGGCAGGCCCATTAATGGGTGGGGAAAAATCTTTAATCACATTAACAATACAAATTAATATACTGTTTCTAGTTAAAGAAACTCTTGTTTCTGTACTTTACTCCTTGTAAAGACTCTTGATTGATAAAGGCAAGATTCAATCAGAGGCACTTGATTATACTAAAACAAAAACAGCAAAAGATTCTATTTTGATTACCCTCACAAGGAGACACTGGGACTTGGGAAGTGATTTATGAAGACTGAAACCAACATAGCAATTCTTAATGATATTTCTACCAGATAAGGAAGGGCGTCACTATGAGCTTCTTTTTCTTTATTCTTTTTTTTTCAATAGGAATAGAAGTCAAAATATATGATAAAGGAGTGTCATCTGTACTTTGTGATATACCCTCTTTTTGCTTCCTTTTACTTTTCCTCTAACTACCTAGAGGAAAGAGACCTATGGTTAAGTGAGGTCACCAGGGACTACATTAAAAAGGGAAAATATCAGGACTATCTCTGATTTTCTTAGCATGTGTCAGAACTCCCTCAGCCTCTGTCCCAGAACTCAGTTGATATTTCTTAGGAGTTGCTTGAAGTTCCAAAAGATTGTGAGTGATGCAGAATCAAAAAGTTAATAAACGCAATGTCTTGGACTTGAACACAGATCTTCCTGATGCCAAGCACAGAACTCTTTCTAATAGAATGTGCTGCTTCTAATTTCATAAAAGGGGAAAAATGCGCAGGAAGATTTAGAATACTTCTTAGTTCAGATTAACAAGATTGTAAGAGTCATTTCTGCAATCTCACTATAAATCATATGGCATAAAATGTGAAATCTGGTTATGTATGAAATCTATCTTTTCTCAATAATGTATTGTCCTTATTACAGATTTAAAGATTTACCATTTTTATTTAAATGTTTACTATAACTCAATAATATCTGAATTGTAACAACTTGATGTGAGGCAAAAATAATTGCTCTTTCAAATTGTTACAAATGACTGAATGGCTAAGGCTAATTCCATTTGATTTCTTCTGCACAGCTACTTTGGGCCATATTCTTGGCCCATTTTTAGATTAATTTCATGCCATAGTTAAAAATCATACATATGTGGCTTGAGAATTAAACCTTGGGGGATGCTATGCATATATATCAGGAATAAGTGTAGCAAGCTACAAAATCTCAGTAGAACATCAGTGGAATGTTGAGAGAAGAGTTTGTTATATAAGCAAAACATTAATTGAGTCATATTTGGGAGTTAGCTGAGATTCTATTTGGGAATTTGCTTCTGTTTCTACTTAGTAATTTCCAGTTAACTAGTTTGGGAAAGTTACTTCAACTCTCCCTGCTTCCATTCTTCCAAGTGTAAAATGAAGCAGATGGACAAGATAATCCACTAAATTTTCAAAATTCCTGAATTTTGTAGGAGCAGAAAATTAGCAGAATTTTAATCACAGAAAGTATGGGTACAATGGGGGACTGGAGAGAGTAAATCTGCAGTCAGAGAACATCTAAATTCATATTCTTTTTTTTTTCATTTTTGCTTTGGACTTCCTAAAATCTATTATTTTTGAAAAACTAACAAATCTTACTACATTTTAACTTTGGTACAAAAATTCGAAGTAACAGCTTCTGAACTATATTTATGACAGGACATTAGAGTTGAAATTCAGATCATACAATGAACCAGCCCATAAGGTCGAGAAGCAGTAACACCTGTCAAATACTATCACTTTAATTACAGTTAAAAGAATGTCCTATCTTCTTCACAACACAAAGCCTACAAACTCTTTTGTTCTCGCTGCATTGGAATGACTAATCCATCAAACACAGAAGATACCCTGATAACTCTGAATATATAATTCATGGATCACTATTGGAGGTACTTCTCTGGAAAAGCCAAAGGTCATATTGAGTAAATGCTGATAATATAAATACTATATGAGTCGCTATAAAATAATAGGCTCTTAAAAGTCACTCACAATAACAATGTCATGTTCAAAGCTGACTTGAAGTGGTGGTTTACGAGTTTTGAGCTGAATTTCACTGTCTTACAGGAACATTTATTCCCGGCCAATAATAGGTTCTGTTTATGAAAAGAAGAAAAATACGTAAACATGAAAAGGTTTTTCCAAAAATCATGTAGAATAGGGCACCATGGACACTGTCAGGACAGTGTTTTTTCCTATTACCTCTAAGATAGAATTCAAACTCCTCTGTTTGACATTTAGAGCCCCTCCTAATCTGGCCCTAACCATTATTTCTAGGCTGACAACTCATTACTTTTGCTCTTGTTTTCTTCATTCTGGCCAAATTGGCCTATTTGCAGCTCGTTGTAAACAATATTTCATCTCCTGCTTGTTGACTATGAGTCATTCCAAGTCGGAGACTGTAATATTCTCTTTCTAGAATTCCATTTCTTGCAGGCCTGAATGCCCTTCAATGTTCATGTCAGCATCAACTCTCAGATACTTTATTACCCTAGATGTTAGCCAACCCCTCTTCCAATTACTTTGTCTTTATTTGCATGCATTTCACAATTATATACAATTTATGTTTTATACACACCAGTAGGATATAAGCTTCCATAAGAGAAGAGACTGTGCTTTGCATTCTACAATAGATTTCACTGGATATTGCAGTCAGGGAAACATATTCTTAGATATGAGTTTATTTCAAGTGTTCTTAATCTGTGTGTGTGTGTGCGTGTGTGTGTGTGTATGTGTGAGTATCCCTTTGATAGTCTGGTGAAGTCTACAAGTAATTCAGAATAATACTTTAAAAATATTAAATACATAAGATTACAGAGGAAATCAATTGTTGAATACATCTACATCTATGTATGTATGGATATATACATGTATGTATGTATCTATCAATCTATCTGTCTTTATCTGTAGATGTTCATGGTTCCCAGAATAAGAGCTTCTAGTCTATCCAGATGAATTTTGGGCGAGATCTCTTCAATGATTGCCACCTGCACAATCTGATGAGCTTTGATCCACCTCCCATTTTCCTTTTTGACATCATATAGAAACAAATATCAGGCAGATGCCTGATATTTCTCTATCCTCATTGGTTTCCTTGAAGCAAGTCGCTTACTTGATGCTATAATCAACTCCCCATTTTGTGGTTAAAGAGACAGGAAAGCATTATTTTGAAGGGGCATAGTAAAGTTGACTTCCAAGAATGCCATGTGAATCTCTCTTCAAGACAACTAAAGTAGGTTTCCACATTTCCACAGTCTGAGTTTCAAGCTCTGTTTTGCTCCCAGCATGCCTCTTTTTCTGTTAACTTGAAGCTTCCAATAGTGCCCTTTCAACCCTCACAATGTTAATGCCTCTCCTCTGAAACTAATTTTTTATATTTTTATAAAACATATTTTGTATTTATTTTTCAGGGCCAATATGGTATGGTAGATAAGAGAATAAGTCAGAAACATTTCAATTCAAGTCCCACCGACCTTTAACATACGTAGAGGCTGCGTAACACTGAGGAAATCACATAACTTTTGGGTCTTCTTGGCAGTTTTCAAGGACTACATAACAGTCTTACAGACAAGGTGCCAAATTGCATCAAGAGAAGGAGTTTCTTAATCCAAGAATTCCTTGTGCCAATGAAATGACTCTTGGTCCTTCTCTTTATTTTGTAGATATTCATATCTCTGCACATTATTTTGACTAACAGAATACAAGCTCCTTGAGGGCATGGACTATTCCATATTTTTCCTTGCTCTCCGTAAGCCTTAGCTCACTGACTATCCAATTTAAGTCCTTAATAAATACTTGTTGATTGATTGGCAGAGCTGAGACAATACATACGTCTTGAGGGTAAGGAAAAACTGATACATTTTTTTAGGTCAGGAGTTTCAACCTGTGATACATTTGATTAGGTGTGGCTATCCTCGCCCCTCCTGGGAAATGATTGATTAGACTCTATATCCAATGCAGGTTCATACCTCAAAAATCTCCTTTATCGATGACTCAATCAGCAAACAAGTATTAATTAAACACCTTCTATGTGTCAGACTCTGTGCTAAATACCAGGCATATACTACTTGCTGTTTCAATACCTCGTAGATTAATAATGTCATCAGTGAGATTACTTCTACCACATATAGGGAAAACTCTCTTTGCCTACCTTGGAAAGGAAATGGAGTAATCTGCATGAGTTTCTGTAGGCAAAATTATTACTCGATAGACAACGTTTTGGTCTGAATCTTTCAATTTTGATAAACTGATACATGTGTGACAGACACCCAATCCATTTTTGAATCCATATTTGAATCCTTTCCCTTTTGTTAACATTTGGCAGACTGTTGTTTCAATGGCATAGTCTACAAGAACCCAATGTTATCTTCACATTATGATGAAACATCAAAATGTGACTTTGTTGGAGTAATACTGAGTAATCTTAATCTACCAACAGGAAGATTATGTTATCCTAATCTCTACAGACAAATGAGATAATAATATTGGCATGTAGTTGGTAATTAATAAATGTTTATTTCCTCCTCTCTTTTTATTCCCCCAAGTTCTCTTTCAAGTACACTTCCCTGGTATTTGTAACATTTCACTTTTCCTGGGAATCTGTTGTGGACCTTTTATATACAGTTTTTTTGTAAATATCAAAGAGGTATGATTAGGTATGAACTAGGCACTTATCATCTGCTATTATCAACCGTCTGGAGGAAGCACCATGACATAATGAAAGGAGAGTTGGATCTGGAACTGTACTTCAGTTTGCTATTTGCTACTTATATTACCTGGAACAAAATTTTTCCTTTTTTTTTCTTTTTTTTCTTTTTTTTGTGAGGCAATCAGGGTTAAGTAATTTGCTCCGAGTTGCAGAGCTAGTAAATGTCAAGTGTCTGAGGCTAGATTCGAACTCAGTTTCTCCTGACTCAAGGGCTGATTTTCTATTCATTACATCACCTAGCTGCCCCTGGAACATATTATTTCATATTTTTGACTTAATATTTTTCCTCTGTTAAAACAGTATGTTGAAGAAGATTCCTATAAGACCTTCATCTTCTGTAGCTGATTTGTGTTGCATGTGAAATAGTCTTCTCCAAAAGACAAAAAAAAAAACTATATCTTTCTACAAAGATTTACAAACATATCTCTTGTGTTAGTTTGGGAGAGTTCTTAATCTGAAATCCATGAACTTGCTTTTACTTTTTAATAATTTTTTTTAGTAACTATACTTCATTATTATTGTTTTCCTTTATAATAGAAGGTAGTTTAGTTTATGTATTGAAAAATATGATTCAGAAAATATGTTCATAGATTTCACTAGATTGCCCAAAGGATTAAAGACAAAAAAAGGTCAAGAATCCCTGTCTTAAAGACTTATAGGATTGAATGATGGGCAAATGAATAGAATTCATTAAAATACTTGATAGTACCTCTAAAAATATCTATATACTAGAAACAAAACAAATCTAAACTCAGTCCTCAAAAGGTCAAACATCACTGAGGTTGCTCCTGGAGGGCAGGGTCTATTTTCTCTGTATCACTAGTGTCTAGTATATACTTGAACCTTTAAGTGTCTTCTGAGGTAAAGTATGAATTTGCTGTTTTGCTGTTAAGTCTTTCAGTCATGTCTGATTCTTCATGACCCCAGTTGGGGCTTTCTTGGCAAAGATACTGGAGTGGTTTGCAATTTCCTTCTCCTGCACATTTTATAAATGAGAAAACTGAGGCAAACAGGGTCAAGTGACTTGTACAGGGTCTCACAGCTAGGAAGTATCTGAGGCCATATTTGAACTCAGGAGAGTTCAGTCCTCCTGACTTTAGATCTGGTACCACATAGCTACCCCCAACAATTTTTTGCTGCCCACCACAAAAAGACTTTCCTTTTAATACTATCCTTTCAGTTCTGGGGGCTGGGGAAGGAGCCCTAGAGCAGCAGTGTTCTACTTTAGTAATCTCCTACTCTTGCCCTTGTGATGTTTGGATTAAATAGTTACATTTTTTTATAGTAATACCTGAAGCTTAGTGTCATTTATTCTGACCATGTTTAGTGTTTTTCAAGCAGTGACCTAGAATTTCTTAGAAGAAATAGAGCGTATTAGTCTATTGTTGCCACTATTCTTTGTAAGTTTTTTGTTGAAACAATTTCCAGATTGTTGGAGTTGTGACAGTGCTACCCAAATTTGGTTGAAGGCCCTAAGATCACATCCAGTGTGTATATGCTTTGGAACAGACTGCTTATATAGGTGGTCTAATGACTAACTCTGTTGGAAGACTCAGTATGTATTCAAGGGTAAAATTGTATTATTCCAATAGGGGGAAAATGTGCTGGATCCCAAAGCAGACACAATTCCAAACATCCCAAGTTTCATAAATCAAAACTTGCATTCTGACTGGTAACAGCAGGGCTAGATCCATGTGTATAAACTGAGAGAGGTGTGGCTTCCAAAGCCACTCCATCCCCTTGTATATACAGATGAGAATTTATTATATTCAGCCAGCAGGGCCCATTTGCCTCTATGGCTCAAGGCTTGCTTTCCAGAAGCCTGCCCTTCTCCATCAGTCTCCCAGCTATGAGAGCCTTAAGAGACATGCTCCATTCTCCCTGTACTCCATTTGCATTCTTTGGAGTGCTTTGCCTTTTAAGGCCAAAGGTGTATCAGTTCACGGGGCTATCAAACTTGACCTGTTCTAATTTTCAGGCTTCTGATGTCTATCTACTAAGAGGCAGGATGATGCAGTGGGGTGGGAGAGTAGCTCTGGATTTGGAGTCAAAAGCCATGAGTTTATATCTTAGCCCTGTAACTTACTACTTATGCCATTTTGAGCAAATTAGTGAATATTTCTGGATCCCAGTTTCTTCACCTATAAAATGATATGTTTGCCCTAGATTATTTGTGTCGAACTCAAATTGAAATGGATCCCTAATAGCCACATATTGACTTAGAAAACCACAAGTTAACTTTATCTAGGTTGCATTGTATTTTATTTATTTTGCTAAACATTTCCTAATTATGTTTTAATCTGTGGTTGTGCTCTGAATTTGGCATCTCTGAGTTAGACAAACTTGAGGTTCCTTGCAGATTTAACTTTATACATACATACACACATATATCTTTCAAGACAATAATGTGATTTCAGTTTTTCTTATGTTTAACCTCTGTAATCTCTTTATATTTATTCTGCATATATGTATATATATATATGTGTGTGTGTGTGTGTGTGTATATATATATATATATATATACACATATACACATATACGTATATACAGTGCCTAGCATGGCACCTGGAACATAGCAGGCATTTAATAAATGCTTGTTGCTTGATTTATTATTGTGAGAAATTCCCTATTTTGAAAACTTAAGAGCATAATCTTATAAATCCACTGGCCTGGAAAGAATATTGAGATGTTATTAAATTCAATTCAAATACATTCAACAAGCATTTGTTAAGCAATTGCTAACTGTATGCCAGGCACTTTGCTTTGGAATGGGTCTATAAAAACAAAAGTGACAGTTCTAGATCTTAAGGGGCTCAGACTCCTTCTGCTGGGAAACATTAAATATATAAACAAGAGAAATACACAGTAATTTTGTGTGGGTGGGTGGGAAGAAGAGGGTAGAGGTAGGTTAGACATTAACAACTCTACAATCAAGAGGGGTCATTTGCTATCTAGGCCATTCTTTTGAAATTCACAAAAACAATCTCTATTCAAAATATTCCAGGAGATCAAATTATTCAAAACCTCAACTCTTCGCTTTCATGAAACCCTCAATATAAACTTTATCAAAGTAGACATTTTAAAGAGTACTTTTTTATTTACATCTTCAATATAGTATCTAACCCAGGTTCAAGTCTTTTACACACACACACACACACACACACACACACACACACACCTGCACACATACACAATTAAAAAAGAAACAACTATAGAAAAACACAGTTGTGACATTTTTTTCAAAGTTCACAGATCCCAGATTAAGAACATCTAGTATAAAGGAATTGAGCAGAGTCTAATGGTCAACATCAATCATGCCCTTCCATTGCTAGCTTGTCAACTTACCAGGTATCACAAACATTCAATTTATGGAGACAAGTGGTTCACATCATCTGATTTGCACATTTTCCCAAAGACAGTCTATATACTATGTGAATTGTATCCTAATGGATACACAACTTGGTTATTTAGAATTGTTAGTTTTTTAATCTGTGTTTATGCTATCACTTATAAATCTTAGAATGGATTATCTTGTCAATCATCTCATAAATGTGACTGTTGTCACTATAGAAACATTTTTCTGTATGTGTGTTGAATCTCTTAATTGTTCTTTCTTTCTGTTTCATATCTCTCTCTCTCTCTCTCATTTCTCCATTTCATAGGAAGACAGACCCATTTGTGTAACTTAAAGAGGAGCTCATTTTTCTTGTTCTATGAGGAAACAGATTTGAAATATGGTTCCAGGCATACCTGCATTTAGTGGGATGCTAAAGACATATTAACCTCTCTCTGCATATACTACAATTCTCACCTTTTGGAATAACCTTTAACAAGACTTTTGAAAAAATATAAAAAAGGAAGAGCTTTAAGAGAAAAACCCAATAATCTTCTTTTGAATGAAATTTATAGTGATTTATTTTACCATTTGTTTGTAGCTTTTAAATGACTAAGAGTATGTCCTTATATTGGTAAAAGTAAAAAAAAAAAGAATGAAGAAAGCTGCCATTTGGGGCAACCATCTAGGGAGAGATTAATAATGCTTATTCCGTTTTTGCTTATTTCCAATCCTTTGATTTTGATCCAATTTCAATAGTCATATGATTTCACCAGTTAGTTCTCCTAGAGGGAATCTAAAGGATGGCAGAATGTTGACTATAGACTGAAGACTGAGCATATTCAGAGATTGTTGTTACTCTGCATAAAGTTGTAAAATAAAGGATGCCATATAGTCCAATGGTGTCAAACTCAAATAGAAACAGGAGCCACTAAACCATGTAGTCAACCTTCAGGAGTCATGTGGACTCTAGGGCCATGCATTTGACACCTCAGATGTATGTGTAAGGTGAAGCATTACTCTACAGCAGGGATTCTTAACTTAGAGAGTTTTTTTTTTTAACAGTTTGGTAATTATTTCAATATAGATCATTTACTTTGTAATCCTATGTGTTATACTTTATATATTTTTAAAAGTCATTTTTGTAAGAAGCAAATAGAGTTGAGTAGACTGTCAAAGAGTTGCATGACACATAAAAAGGTTGGGCTAAGGACCCATGTTCTATAGATTAGTTGTATAAATCCTGTTCCTGTCTTGGAATTTATTCTCATATGTTGAAAAAGAAGTAGAACTAGAGTGAGGCTGAACCAAAATGAACCAACTACAGAGTAGGACTGATAAATAAGATGAGTCCTTGGTTGGGACAACACAAAGAAGGCTAGCATAGACGATGTGTAGAGATATTCAGGATATGGACTAAGGAAATGTATAAGCAAAGAGTGTTGAGTATTGGCTCATTTTGGCTAAGATAAAGTGTGGCATCAGGAATAGATGAATGAAGTCACTCATTCTGAGTTGAGGAACATACAACGCTCCCACAGACACAGGGTATTCAAAAGGGCATCAGGAACCACTCCTCATAAGACCTGGGTTAAAGTCTTGGCTATCTTTCACTTATTGCACAACATCGGGTCAGTCTTCAGTTGTCAGTTTGGTCTTCAAAACAACTGGTGTGTTTATATTAACTAAATTATAAGACCATTTCAAGGAAGGCCCTTTGCAATCTGGAAAACTCTATACAGGTTTCGACATCATACCTTAGTAGATCTCAATCCCACTGAAGTTCAGAAGTATTCTGATTAATTTCCATCTACTAGTTCTCAAGAAAATAATAATGATAAATATGTTCTCTTCAATTTCAGAAGAAAGCCTTCACAATGAAGTATTTTATTCTAATTCGTATAGTGCCCATTTTGAGCATCAATCGTTTAGGACAATTTGTGTCCTCCATGTATTTCTAAGTTTCTCTTAAAGTTGTTTAGCATTCCATCAGAAGGAGAAGGTAGGTACAGTGTTGTATTTCCAAGAACTATACCTATTCTGTAAATGACTGATATTTCCCCCCTTACAATATAGGGAAACTAAGTAGGTAGAGAAGATGGTTATGATAGATGGAACGCAGGAGAATGCAGGGTTTTTTGTAAAAAGTAAATAGTATCATCTATCTTTGCAACTAACTGTAGAACTGCTTTACTAGTAGGCACAAGCACAGGTTATTTTGGCATTTTTGTAAGCAAAAGTAATTTTGGTACTGCTCAGTGTGAAGGCCATCTTCCCATACTATAGACCACCAGGCTTGAGGTGACTTGCAGTTTAATAAATTCTATAATCATAGAGACAGTCTGATCTAAGTATTGAATTTGGAGTTGAGAAGACATGGTTAAAGGCCTACTGTCACTTTAAAATTGGGTGACACTTGCATTCATTGTGCCTCAGGTACCTTCCTTGCATTTTTAAAGCCCTATAGGTGACATGCAGACCTCCCTAAGATCATGAAATCAAAGATCCATCCTTTATGTATTGGCATAATAAACAAGATTATAAAAGTACTTTCCAATTTTAGACAAACTAAAATAGAAGCCAACTATCTTTACTATCACATTCTAAAATGATAAAGCCACGAATAAAGAATTTAAATCACATTAAGTGGTTTGAGTGATAAGAGAAACTTACATGTGTTTTTATTTTATTTTTCTTTTTAATGTAATGATATTGTGAACAAAACCTAGAAAAAATACCTAGAAATATTTGTAATAAAATCCTTTTACTATATAATTATTTAAAATTATAAAAATAGCGATGGTACAGTCCTATTATAACAATGTCCTTGTCAATAGGAAAACTATTCTGGAATACTGCGCTAGCATATGTAAAAGCAAAACTGGGGTAGGACCTGTCCATGATCCACACCTTCAACCAACATTGTCGCTAATCTAGACATTAAAAGTAAAAGAGAAGTCCAGTGTCTGTGGGGCAGTATTAATCTTTACTCCATCATTAAACAATGAGAAATATTGGGCTGTTTTTGTTAAGGATTAGGAAAATGCTTTTGGAAACAGATAAACATTTGTCCCTGCTGGAAGCTCCTTCAGCAGTAATGCATCATTATGCCTGACCAGCCCTAGAAACCTTGGAAAGACAAAATATGTACATGCTGGTTGTTAAGCATATGTGATATGTTTTGCCTTGTCACCTGGCAACAGAAAGGTTTTTCTAAACAAGTTTTGTACTTTGCCAAAATTCAAACTTTTTGAAACTCAAACTGGTTACTTTTCTTTCTTTGTTTCTCTTTCTTTCTTTTTTTCTTTTACATTCATGAACTATAACTCAAAGTATAGCTTTATCAAGAGGACAAATCTTAATTCAAGTACTGATTGAGAGGTCCTTCTAGGGGATGAATTTAAGTTAATAGAATCCTTCACCTTCGTCTTCACTCCAATGCCCATTAGAGATTTTTACCCACCTTCTGAAGTAGTTCATAAATTTTAAGCTATAAGAGACCATGTACGTCCAATCCTCAGATTTTATAGATGAGGAGCTATGGTCCTGAGGGGTTAAGGGTTTTGTTTAAGGTTGCAAAGGTAAACAGTAGGAAAAGGATGCAAACTTGGGAACTCAGACTAGGTTTCCATCATTTCCACCACCATTCTCCCCATTTCATCTGAGCATATTCTAACTGAACTAGGTGTAGCATGACTTAGGAGCCTAATTAAACTGAACAGCAGAAGACCAATATTCTAATCCAGATTCTGCCACTGTTTAGTTGTGTGTCTTCGAGAAAGTTAATTAAGTTCCTTGGGACTCAGTTTATAGAATGAAATGCTTGAGCTAGATGGTTTCAAGTCTTCCTTTCAGCTCTATGATTTTCTGATTTCTAAGACTATAAATGACACACAAAATATTTTAGAATGTAACCTTATTGTAATAACTGAGAAAGAAGTTTTAAAATAAAGTATTCTGATATGACCCTCAAGTAAGGATCTCAGAGGGCTTAAGGAATGTGAATGAAACTTCATACAAGCTACACATGAAGGACTTATACTTTAGAAGTATGAAAGCAGAAATGTGGTTTTCCCAAGGTCACAAAGGAGTATCAACCTTCCATATTACACCATCCTATGCCTGTGCTTTAATTCCTCCTTTCTCCCGTGTGCTCAGGCATCCCTACTCTTTAAAACAAATTACTTTTACAAAAACCCGCTGAAGTGTCATGAACATTTAGAGAAAGTATTTCCAGTGCCATTATTACTGATTACCAACAGAGAGATGGTGTCTTTTTGAATCACTCTTCTCACCCAACCCATTTCCTAAAAGTGACAGCTATAACCTTCACCACTCCTACAGTATTAAATAGTTTACCTGGATTTTCAGAAATGATTGACTATGCGATGCAGAACAAATCCGGCAGGAGGGGGAGGCAACTGATTATGAATGACAAAGCTTCAATAATGACACCAATATCTTGGGAATTGCCAATGATGAGCTGCCTCTTTCCTCCCTCTCCTCTTCTCCCCTATATCATCCTTGATAGCACATCCAAATTACACTCAAAATAAAAATGGATGGTGCAATATAATTCATGCATAACTTTTGATTCTCTATTACTATGTCATCAAAAGAGGTACAGAGGCTAAAAATGCATACTTGTTACTAAATGTATTTGGCCAACAACAAACGGACACTAGAGGGCTACATGATGGAGGTTTGTTATAAGGGTGAGTATTCAGATTTTTATTACTTTAATGATTTTTCAAAAATTGTCTCCCTACTTGTGCCGCCAAGGAGGAAAAAAAGTCTTAGATGCTAAAACAATAGTAGCTTCTTTGGTGAGCGATGCACCACTTAGTAATAATGCAGTACATTTTGAAGAGATCTGTAGTTTTTCAAAGACAAACATCAACTAGAAAGAAAAAGGTTATGTCACCTTCACCCTCACAGTACTGTCATTTATATGCTATCAGCTCATTAAATTCACATTAAGATACTCCATGGGACTTTAGTTGCTATTAGTGCACCTAAAATGGCATAACAAAATCTCAGTTCACTTTAAGAGAGATGGCATTGCGACATTTTGTATTTCATCACTGAATTATTATAGTCTCAGATGCATTCTGCTGTGATGGTAATGGAAGGAGGAATGCTGGAGAGGAAAGCTGTCCATTTGTTTATCCCTTGGGAAAGGAAAAGCAAAGTTTGATAAAAAAAAAAAATCTAGAGTGAAAGTAAAGCATTAACAATTTAACCCCTGTAGCAGTTCTGAAGAACATACAAGGAAAGGCTTTATATACTTTCTACAGAATATTCAACACAAAGCAAATTTTCTTGTTTGAAAGATACTTCAAGGGACATGAGGTAAAGTGAATAAAGACCCACAGACACATTGGTACTTATTGCAATTTTTTTCCCCACTGAGGTAAGTGTACCTTGTATCACTCCCAAACAAAATCAGTTTTTGCATATATTCATACATATGCTTCAGCTTTCTTTTCTAATAGCATTTTTCTAGCTTAATTCTTTTATGAAATTGAGCAGTGTCTCATAGGTGAAGTACAATCTGTCAGATTTCAGAATCTCATTAAAATGCAATGGAACCCTATCATAATAGGGCTCATTAGTATTAGCAAAAGCTATGATGCCTCCAAAACTGACCTCAAGCTATCTGACCCAGGCTTCATATAACATTTCCCACAAATTTTATAGATCTTTGTATAGCATAAAGGTCAAATCTTGTCCCATTCTCCTAACTATGCCAAAAATATGCAAAATTGAAGAGCTGGCTCCTCTGGTGTCAGCCTATTAGAACTCAGATTCAAACACCAGTTAAATGACATATGACCTACGTGGTTTTAGTCAAGTTGCCTAAATAGACTTTCTGAGTCTGTTTTCTCATCTGAAATTGAGATGGTTGGACTAGATTATCTTCTATCAGTTCCTCAGAATCTATTGTAGCCCAAGGTAAAGGAGTAGGGGAGGCAGAGGATATGTTAGAAAGAATAATGCATCTGGAGTCAGGGAGACCGGGTTCTAATCCTTACCCTGCTAGTTACAAGGGTGGTCACCATGGGTTCCACTTTCTTTCTAGGCTTTGCCCCAGACTTTTTCACAACAGCCTGCTCTCCTGAGAAGATCAATGTACTTCGGAACTTTTTACCCTGGAAATACCTTTCACCCTCCTTAGCCCCTTCCACTGAGCACCTGGGTCCTCCTCAAGTCTTCATTTTAAGGAAACCATTCATGCCAACCATATCTCCATTCCTCTCTTGGTTCCACATCTAAGTTTCCAGATGTTCTCCCTCATATTTCCCTGACCCTCACTCCTCATTTTGTTTTCTCTTCCCCTACTTGAGTATACACTCCTTGAGGACAGGGACTGTTTTTCTTTCTGCTTAAATTGATATACCCTAGGCTTAACACAGTTCAATGACCCATAAGAAGTGCTTAATACAGAGTTCTTGATTTGTGCAAATCACTTCATTTCTCTGAGACTCAGTTTCCTCATCTGTAAACTGAGGGATTTGGGATGATGTCTAAAGTTCTTTCCAGCTCTATGTGATGACAAGTCATGTATAAAGTACATTACTAAGGCCAACATCTTTCATCAGTGTGTGTGTGTGTGTGTGTGTGTGTGTGTGTGTGTGTGTGTGTGTGTGTGCGAGTGTGTGCATGTATGTGCGTGTGTGTCTTGAATCCTTTGGCAGTCTGTTGAATATTTAGCAAAATAATATTTTATAATAATTAAAATAAAATACATAGACACTAGTATGTGACCCTGCATATGTATTTTCACTTCTCTGGACCTCAGTTTTGAAATTTATCAAATGGGAGGCATGACAAGGATAATTTCTAAAATTCTTCCCATGTCTAACATTCAAAAATTTTCATTCCTCCATTTCCTTTTTTCCTTTCTTTCTCCCGTTCCGTCATTTCTAGTTTTATAACTGAAACAGTGGTAGTTCATCTACCTAATACAATGGGCAGTGCCAAATGATTTAAGAAGAATGTTTAAATTGCGACTAATTGATTGGGCACAGCCAGAGGGCTGGCCCTTTTTGAAATAAGGGTGAGGTAGGCAGAGATATACTTTAGAGTAAATAGGATATTCATTCTGGGTTGTCTCTTTCCATAGGAACAAGTCTTTGCCATTTCCTTCTTATTCCCAAGATGTTCCTGTTGTCTCCTCCATTACCTATGTGAGAATTAATAAGTTAGGTGATCCAGTCAAGACCAAATATGGGAAACTGGGTCCAGAAACTCTAAGATGCTTCACAAGTGCTTTTCCTATTTAGCTTCATAACTTCTTTTCATACTTAGTTTTCTTCTTAGATCTTCATTCCCTTTAAATGACTGATAGCTTAAAGTGTTACCAGTTCCAGGGATGTTTGCCTTTCAACCAGCATCAAAGTCCTGAAATAATGGAATAAACTTCTGATAATAGAATTGTAGGTGTCAGCAAGCAGGTGGGAGAGAATCTAGTGGAGTCCTGAGGCCTTCCCTGCCCAAAAAGACACAGCACATAGGCTTTCATCTTCTCTAATTGGCTAGCCCTGAGTGTAACATATTCACAAGATGATTACCTTTGATCCCCTACAGATTTTTTTTTCTCGTTTTTTATGCTCTACTACTGTGCTTTTCTTCCAACTCTGGAGGCAATACAGGATAATTAGAGGCACTGAAAGAAGATATGGAGAAGTTTGGTATTAGAGTAAGCAAATAAGTAGGCATAGATACTTTCTGAATTTTGGACTGAAGTCAGAAAATGGCACTCCCTAAATGGAGAGGACATAATTAAGGTAACAATCTATGTGATTTTACATCTGTATATGTAGCTTATGGTGGTACCATAGAGTCTTGGATCCAAAAAGTGTAAATCACTGAAAAGTGTATCAATACCCCAGCATTTAGGCATTTTAAATTTGCAATTAGGTTTGGGGTAGAGCCAAGATGGTGGAATAGAAGCAAGAAGCACAGAGAACTGAGATCAACCTCAGGCCTCTCTTAAATAGATCTAGAAGATGCAGCAGACTTTGTCCTCATGAGGGAATCCAAGAAAACAATTGGTGAGTCATTCCCCCCTATCCCCTCCCTGAGCCCAGCTTGGTACAGATAGAGAAGCCTGTGACTGTTTAGACACTAAGGACAGAATCTAGCCAGGAAAGGCCTCTTGTTGCAATCTAAAACATAGAGAAGCTGTGTACAAATCCAGGACAGAAGGGCTGAAATATTGGTAGGGTACAGGAGTAGATGCCTGTTGGGTAGCTCTGTTCCTTATTATCCAATTCCAAAGTTGATGGAAAAGGAGTTCTATACCTAGGGATGGTGTTCCAGAGTGTGGAACAGTTGCTAGCCTTAGGCTGCATAAAAAAACAAAGAACAAGTTCAGAAGCAAACAGTTACTCAAACCCTAGGAACAGAGTAAGGTTTCATTTATAGCTTCTAACCCTGTCTGAGGAAGAAAGAGGAAGAACTAGAGAGGAAGCTCAGACCAAAGAGAAGCCTGCAGTTCTGTCACTCAAAACCAGCTGAGCTTTCCAGCTGACTGATGGTGACTGAATTCAATAGCAGTCCACTAAAATTCCAAATAGGGCAAGTAATCAGCAATGCTGTACAGACTCAAATCCAAATATTGTAGGACTCAGAATGGGGGTGGGAGCTGAGGTGAACAGTGATCAGACTTAACATTGAATCAGACCATTTTGGGACCATTGAAAGCTTGGATCTCCTCACCATGAACTGACCCTCAGACTTGTGTTATAACCCAATATTCAAAACTCTAAGAAAGCAGCAGAAAATGCTTCATTCAGTACTCCAAGATATACAACATTCAGTACTCCAAGAAAAGACCAGACATTCCCTTGAGAGGTTCTTAGAGCCTGGCCCTAGCATAGAGTCTGAAGTCAAAAAGTTAACTGGAAGAATGAGCAAACATAAAAAGCTATTATGATGACTGAGATGCTCAAGAGACAAACAGAAAAAGAGAATGATGATTAAACATCTCAAGCAAAGCCTCAAAGAAAAACAAAGCTTGGGAACTAATTAAACTAGATTTCCTAGAAGAGATGAAGAAAAGTTTAATAAAATAGTTAAAATGTTTTTCTAAATTAAATGAGAATACTAGAGGGGAAAAAATGAAAAAGGAATGAGAGTCATGGAAGAAATAATTTAAAAAAGAAATTAACAGCTTAGCATAAGACACATAAAACTTTCTCCAAACAAAAAATTCCCTGAAAATTCTAATGGAACTAAGAGAAGCTAATAACTCCATGAGATAATAAGAAATATTAAAACAAAGTCAAAAGATTCAAAAAATAGATGAAAATTTTAGGTATCTCATAGCAAAAATAAGTGAATTGGAAAAATGGATCAAGGAGATATAATTTTCAAAAATCATTAGACTACCAGAAAGCCACGACCAGAAAAGGAACCTAGACATTGTTTAAAAAAAAATCACAAAAGAAACTTCTCAGATCTCTTAAAAATGGAATTCAAAGTATAAAAAGAAAGAACCTAATGCTAACCTCCTACAAATGAACCTCCTCCAAAATGACAGCTTCCAGGAACATTCTAGCCAATATACAGAGCATCCAAGTGAAGAAAAAATACTTTGAGAAGTCAGAAGGAAAGAACTTAAAGTACAGAGCAGCCACAATTAGGAGTAAGCAATTACTACTAAAAAGGATAGGGAGCTTGGAATAAAATAATCCAAGAGGTAAAGAATATAGACTTATGGGGTGGAACTTTATTTTCATCACCATCATAATCATCATCATCCTGGGTCATAAAGGGAATATAATTAAACAGAAGATCTGAGAGAGTTTTTGTTGTTTTGATGATCTTAATATAAGAATAAAAGGGAAAGGAAGAGTAACACAAATTATGGAAAGACTATGAAAAAATAGAAAAAATATATACCACAATTGGGGTGCTAGATAGAAGTTTATACAAACAGGGAGTAAAAGGGTGAAGGGGTATGGTTTACACTTGAACTTCATTCTCATTTGTAATGACCAAAGGAGAAAAAAGAAGACAGAACTGGATACAGAAATAAATTTCTACAAACAGGAAAAGAGGAGGGAAATGGGAGAAAGAAAAGAGGGGAAAAGAGGAAGGACAGATTAAAGTAGGGAGTCATCCTAAGTAGAATAAATTCTAAGGTTTTGGAAAAAGGTTCATAACAGATCTTTTTTGCAAAAGGAAAAAGAATTGGAAACTGAAGGGTGCTCCACAATTAAGGAATGGCTGAACAAGTTATGGTATACAAATGTCATGGAATTCTATTATGTTGTAAAAAATGATGAAATAGATGTTTTCACAGGAACCTGGGAAATCTTGTAAGAAGAAGTTAAGCAAAACCAAGAAGATACCTTATACAGTGCATTAACATTGTAGTGTCAAACATCTTTGAAATACTTAAGAAGTCTAATCAGTGCAATGACAGACCACAATTCTAGAAGACACAGGATAAAATTCACATTCTAAAAGAGAGTTACTGAATGCAAAGTGCTGATTGAGATACATATTTTGAAAAAGATCAATGCAGGAATTTATTTTACTTGCCAATACCTATTTGTAACAGGTTTTTTTTTTTTCTCCTGTATTTTTCATTTGGTGGGGGAGTGGGGAGAGGTGAGAGAGATAGAGAGATTTTTGGTGATTGAAAGAAAAAATTAATTTAAAAATTACAATTACAAAATATTTATTTGGTGAGACCCCACCCCCAAAATGGTCAAGTTGGTCTATTACTCAGAACTGTGGAAACATTTGGATTTCTGGCTGAAGGCAAGAAAAGTTTCCTGTCTTTATTGGATATAGTGTATGCCTGTCAACTTAGTTTAGCAATTATTAGTGGTAGAGAAAACTGGAAAACTAGGTATGCAGTCTTTTTGAAGGAAACTCTCATACGATAATGAGTTTGGAGACAAAGGCTCAGAGGTACAGAGGATCACCTTTGTTATTACCCAGTCTTTGACTTAGCCAACTTGCTAGCTACTCTATGTGTTTTCCTCTAGTTTCTACTTTCTTGGCTTCTTAATAATCAGAATCCCTGTGGTTGGGAAGGTCACTAGGTTTACCTCACCATCTCCTGCTCCTTAATAATAGTATATTTCCCCATTGATTTTTAAAAATTATATTCTACAAAGCATTGGAGGTGAATATACAGTGTGGAGAGAGAGTTTTCAGCCACTGAAGAAAATGGCAACAGCTACAGAGAGTCTTATAGTTCAGTGATAGTCCAAAACAGCCACTATATTCATATCAACTACTTCTTTCCTATGTAAACTTATTTTGCCAAATTTTGGCCTTGATATTGAACTAGGTCTTTTCCCCATTATCCTCTCAGCCCTTTTAAATCTATTTCACTAGCCCTCCGATGAAAGTCTAGGATCTAGGTAAGTTTTTCTTAGTATCTTCTCAGAGTTTAGTCATTCTATGGGGTAACTCATCCTGATCCAATCAATCAATTAAATTTTTATTAAGCTTACGAAAAATAAAAACAGTCTTTTCCTTCCATCAGTATACATTCTCATAGGCAATATACAATCTTGATACATAAAAAAAAAATTGATAAAATAGGTACAAGGGTTAAAGACTACAGCCAAGGAAATATCTACTATTTCCTCAAATTCCTGGTAAGGAGGAACTCCTTCTTTTCCAAACTCCAAAACTTCCTGAAGGACCTTGAGTTTTGTCCTCTTGACACTTTATCTTTCTTCTGAAAGATTATGTTTTGACCACTGTAAATACTTTGAGCTTCTGTCTGTGAAGCCTATTTGCCTCTCTGAGACAGATTTGATAATAGAGTTTAACCATTTAACCATTATCTCTTCTATCTATACCATGAAGATCATGGGTCACATTGCCTTTCTGAACCTAGGTCTCTCCACCTTTCCTGCATGTGCCAGAACACTACATTGTCTAGTTCCGATCTTGCAGTCCCAGTTAGGTCCAGATTACTAACAAAATTCAGACAGCAAATACACTTTAACACCAATAAAGAGCAGTTGCCAATTAAGGATAAAATCATGACTCAGTATTCTGAGTCATGATCCAGTTTAGTCCTTGGGAAGTGGTGGTGAAAGGGAGGGAGTTTCCACTAGGAACATTTTTTTTTATCCAATTAGGAATAAAAAACATGTCTGTGATATGATAGCATTAGCTAATTCTTAGCCCCACTGGTATCTGGATTAAAATCATTTCCAAACACATAACCTGAGAGATGATTAAACATAATCTTATATTTGCTTAATGAGAAGAAGGTGTCTGTTAAGTTTCAACAAGTAGCCTTCCTGAAATTTCCTCAGGAAGAACATCAATCTAAACTACAACTTGTGTAAGATAAATTGCACCCTAATGTCATAACAGCAAGAGTTAATAGTTTAATGATGGAAGTTTTTGGCAACTGGTAAGCAATACTGCAAAAACAGACACTAAAGGATTATTTGTCAATATTTATCAGAAATTGTCTAAGGCAGAAGGTGGTTTGATGGGCTAAAATGAACGTTCCCATCCATTTGGCAGATTTCCCTACAGTGGAGAAGAGTGCACCAGTGTATTGTCACTTGATGACAATATTCTTTAAGATCATTTCGCTTTCCTTGCTTAGATACCACTTACCCAGCAGCTGCCTGATCTTAGTTTGGTTTCCCAAGTAGACTTCTCTACTGGGAAACAAATAGACTGGCTTCATAGAATTATTATGATAGACTTGGCAGTTATTTTTTCTCTCTGAGTAAATTTATAAATTGATTTATACATCATAGTGCAGTGGAAAGACTGCTGAATTTGGATTTAGAGAACCTGGGTTTGAATCTCAGCTCTAGGACTTAATATCTATGTGATCTTAGGCAAATTGATTCATTCATTTGAAACATGGATTTCCCATCTGTAAAATTAGCTGGTTGGGTTAGATGAGACTAAAAGATCCATTTCCATGATAAAACTGAACTTGTCACCCTATGATTCTCTTGTGATTTGCAGTAACACAAAACAGTACCCTAGACTCTGACCAGCCTTGAGTGAACTGATGAAATTACTTTCCTGGATGTGCCAAGCTGAGAACCATACTTTGGCAATTTGGCAACTACATAGATATAAAAATAAAAAAGAAGGATAGTCAGACAACCTTCTTTTAGTTAATAGTGTAAAATATCTTCTAGGGAATCTATGAAGGATCTATAAGTTGACAATTAAGCTAAGATCAAAGTATTCTATTCAATGTCAAGGGTGAATGAATCTCTATGAGACACAGGAAGTCACTTGACCTCTCTGTGACTTGGGCAATTCTCTATGACTTTGTATTATGGGCAGGTTCCTCCTATGATAAAATCACAGCTTATCTCACTACATGAGAGAGAAAGGTTTTCAAACTAACAAAATCTAATTCAAGAAGAATTTATTAAATGCCTCTAAAATGCCAAGCACCATGCTGTATGCTATGTGTGCAAAGACAAACCTCCAAAATCACAAGTTCTGGCCCTCAAGGAGCATACATTCTATTGAGGGGAAACCACACACACACATACATACACACACATACATAACTATATACACATATACACACATACATCTATATGCTCTATAGAAAATAAATATAAAATAATTAGGGTAAGATACTAATAGATGAGGAAATCAAAAAGAAGAGGAGGTGGGTCAGAGGTTCAACTTGTACTGAGCCTTTGAGTGAGTTTGAGATTCTAAGACCCAAAGGAAGAAAACATATTCTAGGTATCCATAGGGTAAGTTTTGGCAAAGGAAAGAAAATGGAAATTAGATGGTCATTCAAGAACAACAAGTTGACCAGTTTGATTAGAATGTGGGAGGGGGAATATGAAGTCATTCTGGAAAGATAGTTGAGATGAATCATGAGAAGTTTTAAATTTCAAACAGAAATCTATATTTTTAACCTAAAGGTAATAGTGATCCATAGAAGCTTTTTGAGTTGCATCTAGAGAATGGATTGGAAAGATGAAAGATTGCATGTAAGGAGACTATGACAATAATCCAGAAAAGAAATAAATCTAGGGTGGAACTTTGTGAGTATAGAGAATAGACACACAAGCTCTATTGTAGAGGCCTATTTGACACGACTTAGCAACTGCTTATACATTGTGAGGGAGAGGAAAGCATGATGATTCCAGGGTTCCAAACTGGTGTGACTGGAAAAATTGTGGTACCCTTGGCAGAAATAAGAAAGTTAGAAGGAGCATGGAGAATGAGGAGTGGAGGTAGGGGAAGGATGAGTTCTGTTTTGAACATATTGAATTTGAAATGTCTATGGAACATCAAGGTGGAAATGTCCAGCAGGAAGTTGGTGATAGGGCCAGGAATTCCAGTAAGAGATGAGGACTATAAATGGATACTCAGAAATTATCTGTGTTGAGATGTTACTTGTACCCATTGGAGATAATGAATTCTCAGAGAAATATAATGAGAGAAGAGAATAGGACCCAGGATAAAGCCATGGAGATTGAGGAAGAATAGTAAGACAGATAGCAAGAGAACCACCTCAGAAACTTTAAAAAACCCAGGGAAGGAAGACTGTCTAGTACGTGGGTTCTTTAACTTGTCTTTACTATGGACTTCCTTGGCAGTCCAGTAAAGTCTCTTAACTCACTTTTAAGAATAATATTTCTAAATGCATAGACTTATAAGGGAAATCATTTATATGGGTAATACATTTATCAAAATATTTTTTTTTAATGTTCGTAGCCTCCAAGTTAATAACCCTATGTCCTAGAAGAAATGGTGATCAGGAAGGGCAAATTCTGCAGATAGGACAATCAGGATCATTCTATTGAAAAAGAGATTATTAGTGATCTTGGAATGAGGAATTTCATTTGGGTGGTGAGGACAGAATCCAGATTGTAAGATGTCAAGGAGCTGCTTTTCCTAGGATATAGACTATAGGAAGAAAGAGATAGAACAATCGTTATCATGATAGAAAACATGATAGGGTCAATAGAAAGTTGTTGAGAGGTTTTTGTTTGTTTGTTCTGGGTTGTGTTGGTTGGTTGGTTTTGTGTTTTTTGCATAGGCACAGTAGGGTCTTGAAAGTAGACTATAGGGAAACAGCCAATGTTTGAGGAAAGATTAAAAATTAAAGAAAAAGGGGAGATGATGGAAGGGCGAGATTCTAAAGAAGAAAGGAGAATATATCCTCCCCCCCATATTGCTCTTTATTTACTGACACTTGTCTTACAAAATTATTTTATTCTTGTGTTTTCAAACCCCATTCTTTATTTAATGAGCTTAAAAATGGTAATACCATGACAAATGAAGTGATCACTTGTATGCTAATGACTGATATTGTAGACCATGAACAGTAAGGATTCATCACTTCCTTAGCTTCCTGGGAGGAAGTTTAGAAATAAAAGTAGAAGATGACAGACTTTCAGATCACTTCATTAATGATCAACATCTTTCTCCCTTTGGATGTCTCATTTTTTTTTCATAAAGCCTTTGAATCAACTCCCTTCATCCATGGCATGCATTTCCGGACTTGCTTATTAGGAGGCTATTAAATAACATGGCAGATACTCCAAGAGAAACATCTAGGTGGTACCATGGATAGATGGCTAAGCTTGAAGTCAGGAAGACCTAAATTCAAATCCAGACTCAGACACTAACTGGCTATGTGATTCTAGGCAAATCATTTAACCTCTCTCTGCCTTAGTTTCCTTGAGTATAAAATAGGGATAATAATATATAAAGTATATAAAAATAAATATATAAAATAATATAAAATGGGGGTAAAAATAATAACAGGTATCTCCCAAGATTGTCGTAAATATCTAATAAGATAATATCTGTAAAGTGCTTAGCACAGTACCTAGCACATTACAGATATCTAATAACTTCTTCCCTTCCTCTTTTTCCCTCAGGAGTATACAAATGAAGCCATAGGAATAAGTAGAAATCAGTAATCAAAGATGTCCAATTACTTTTCCAGGAAAATATTATACTATAATTTTTTAAAGTCAAATTTGGGTCTTCATATTAAAATCACCTCAGGGCAGAATTGCAAAGGAATAATAATTGAATAAAAACCATAAATAGAAGCAGAAATGTCCAGCATATGGTAGATCAATGAAACACCCACTTAAAACACTCTGCCTGCCACTAAGCTCTCTGTTGGTTGCCAGCCTGGAGATCTTCACAGATAATTTAATGAACAAACAAATGGTGCCCTGATGTTCTGAAAGAACACTTCGGGGCCCCAAAATGACCACTTCCTTCCTAAGAGAAGCTTACCTATGGAGGGAGTTTGCTTCATTTTCTCTGCTCTCTAAAATTGATTGCTAACTCCCCATTAAAGGGATGGAATTTTGTCATATGTTTCCTAATGCACTTGGAAAGTGTTAGGGACAGCCTCAAAATAACAACTCTTAAGCATTCATAAAGCTAACTTTTCTTAGTTTGTTGCTTCAAAAATGTAAAATATTTATAATGCTAAGTGTAATCAATTATTATCTGCATGGGAATTATTCATTTTGTAGTTGGGTCTGGGTTATTTTCAGTTCTACACCATTTTCCCTAAGTCACCAAAGGATCATAAATTTGAAGCTGAGAGGGACCTCAGAGGTTATGGAATCCAACCCTTTTGTTTTTCAGATGAGGAAACTGAGATAAAGAGAGGCAAAGCCAGTGTCACAATGCTACTGAGTGTCTGAAGTGGAATTTGGACTCGAGTATTCCTGAGTCTAAGAACAGTGTTCTCTTCACTATACTACTTAGGTGTCTCTAGATTAGGTATTATTAATGTGTGTGTGTGTATGTGTGTGTGTGTGTGTGTGTGTGTGTGTGTGTGTGTGAGTGTGTGTATGACAGACTTCTTTGGCAACCTAAGCATCCCTTCTCAGGGGAAAAATATAGATAGATAGATAGATAGATAGATAGATAGATAGATAGATAGATAGATAGATAGATAGATAGATAGATAGATGATAGATAGATATATAGAGATAGAGAGAGAGATAGGTAGTAGATGGATGGAGAGATAGATAAAAGATAGATGATAGATATATACATATATGTGTGTATGCATATATAATGCACAAAATAAAATACATAGGATTATAAAGGAAAGTAATTATAATGAAATAGTTATTCAAAAGCAAAAACAAATAAAAATAAATTCAGGAACCCCAGATTAAGAACTCCTAATCTAGATCACAGATTTACTGTTAGGAGACACTCTATGTACGTATTGGGGGCTCAAAAAGTACATGTTGAATAAAGGAAAGAAGCCATGTCTCTTCCCAGTTGCTTAATGCTAAGGAAATATACATTTATTTTCATTTTGGCATAAATAAAATGTTTCACTTAATCTGCTTCCCAACAGATCTGAGGCCAATGTAGCATAAACATGAGGGTGAAAGAATTAATCTCCCTTCCATATAAGAGTGCAAATGGATGGTTTTTTCTCCTGACTACAGAGGACATATTATTATGCCCTGAAGAAGCAAAACAGGAAGATCAATCTCCTTATTAGGAAGGTAAATATACCAGAAAAGAAATTTTCCCCAATAGAGAACGATGCAAGGTCCCAGTGCAAATGTTATTATGCAGTGCCCTACTTGCTCCTCGTCTCCCCTCCCCCTGTTGTCATATAGGTGAAATCTGGTTGTCATATAGGTGAAATCTGGTTGTCATATAGGTAAATCTGGTGAAATCAGCATCATGGCAATGGCATGAAGGCCAAAGGAGAAGGCTGCAAGTATGGACAGGTGAAGGGGAATCTCTGCATTCCTCTCCCTTAAAATTAATCAAGAATAGTTTTTCATTTAATTGTAGGAGGAATTGTAGAATCAAAGCTTATTTAGATAATTTCTATGGTCAGAGATTTAGTCAAACAAAAAATAATGAAAATGTCTAGTGTCCATTCATTTTCCACAAGATTCTATCCAGATTCATTTCTCTTGAGGAATCAATAAGCTCTGCCTTACCATCTTTTCAGGAAACCAAATCAGAGTATATTTTCAATATGAATGAAACTGGAAAGGAATTCCCTACTGATTTCTTATCAAAAAGTCCAATATTAATACATGCATGGTTAGGATCTCTTCTTTCTCTAATAGTATACTTACAATAAAACTCATATCAAAATGATGTTATTAAATCTATTATTACCTCCCCGAAAGTGAGAATATTTGCCATTGATACTTTAGCCCACAACTCATCACTGTCTTGATCACACAGGTGAAGTAAGTAGGACTATTAAAAAACATTGCCTCTAGCTACTTGCTTCCAATATTTAGGGGCCCTCAAGAGCTTTGCTTCTCTGCTTTTTCAGTTTAGATTGTGAATGATTATCCAGTGGAAGCTGTACTAAGTCCTAGTGGTGACAGAATGTCATCTGGGAATAATAAAATGTTAATATTTAAGGTTTCAATGAAGATTGGGTTTCTGCCCCTCTTTAATTTAAAACCTTCCTAACTGCTTTGGGGCATAGTCAGCTAGCTCTCAATCACTTAAAAAACTGAAAGAGAACAGGAATGTGGTTAATCCAAAGCAGTAGATAATCCAGACATAATTTATTTTGGCATTATTATTATAAATTCTGAGTGGAAGATGTTTATGCCCTTAGATATGAATATGGGTGCTTAGGATATTCTCAGAGCTAGTTTCAAATAAAATGGTGAAGGCACCTTGGGGAGATAATGGGGAGAAAGACCAGCAAAGTCATTCTCTTTTCTGGTCAAGTCAAAGCAACATTCTCACTCCACGTTAAATCTATGGGTGCCATCTTAACCGGAGCTGTTCTCTTAGACTGTTGCTGAAAAAAATTATTAGCATTTGAGAAATGAAGTTGTGAAGGGCTTTTCCAACCAAAGTAAAGGCTAAATTCTAGGCAAGCGCAAAGTTTAGAGACCTTAGATATCAATACAGTAGGTAACAAAGTTGTCACTGGAGAGAGATAGAAACAAACCAAGTCTTTCAGGACTTGGTCAAAGGCCTTGAATCCAAAGTCTTCTTCAGGACTCCTTGTTGTTCAGTGGTTTCAGCTGTATCTGACTCTTCTTGACCCCATTTGTGTCAAAGATACTGGAGTGGTTTGCCATTTCCTTCTCATTTTACAGATGAGGAAACTGAGGCAAGTAGGGTTAAGTGACTTGCCCAGGGTCACACAGCTAGTAAGTGTCTGAGGCCAGATTTGAACCCAGGAAGATGAGTCTTCCTGCTTCTAGGCCCAGTGCTCTGCTCACTGAGCGACCTACCTAGCTATTCCTTCTTCAGGAGTACTGGAATGTAAATGATCCAGTCAGGAATAATCCCTTCCTGTGTATACTTTTATTGAGAGTTTCTAATAAGTATATCAGGAAGATTGGAGGATCAGTGCTCTAGAGTATCAAAGGACCTCAGTGGCCATATAATTCATTTTGCAAGGAAGTAAACTGAGGCTTAGAGAAATTAGATTACTTGTCCAAGGACATACCAATCATAAGTATAAACCCAAGAAAGCAGTTTTTCTCAATTCTACAAAATTTGCCTACAAACTAACTTTTTAACCTACACTTAGAAGTCATAGTGACTTTAGATCATTGTCATTTAAATTATGCTATTTTCTGAGTGGTTATATGGCTACAATACATGTAACCCCACAGCCTTTGAAGAATCAAAGTTATAGGTGTCCCAAAGGGCTGTGGAGAGATGTATAGTGGGTGTAAGTAGGGTGGGTCCTATTACTATCTCTGCGTGTAAGCAGTAAATGACTTAAAAGATAGCATTCAGGAAATGGATTCTTAGAAAACGGAGGGGTGTCAGTCCTATAGTGAGATTAACAAATGAATGGAATGCTTCCCTGCTATCCATGAAATGTTAGAAGATCTAGAGGAAGATCTACAGAGGATTGGATTGCTACTCTAGGGAAGGTTTTGACAGGAATGGGAGAGCTCAGGATAACCAGAATGAATGGATTGTAATCTTCATTGTTAGGAATAATATACATATTTATGAGCTTGTAGGTCGAAATCATTTGATTGACATTTTGTTTTTCATTATATACTGTATCTGAGAGGCAGGTTTTGTTTTTGTTTTTTGCTAGTTTGTTTGATCTATATGGTTTTCTTCAATGAACCCCCCTACACTGGAGATTAGCATTCAGTTTTTATAGTGAAAGGACCCAGGATGGAATAAAATGTGTTTCTTAAAGTAATTAAATAAGTCAGCTTTATATATAATCGTGTATAATAATTGAGAAGACAATAATTCCTTATACACTAGGAAGGATCTTTAGCTTAATGGTCTATTATGATTATTTTTGTGTGGTGCACACTCTTCCTTTAATTTCCCTTCAAAGTTCAGATGCAACATACTGAATCAACCCGTGTTAATTTTCTCTCCTTCTTCAAATATTCCTATATTTGAGGGGTCTTGTTCCCTTTCACTGTCTATTTGTCATATATATATATATATATATATATATATATATATATATATATATATATATATATATATATGTATGTATATAGAAATATACATACATACATACATACATATATATATATATACATCTTTTTACATACTAGAACACCCTAATAGGATGAATACAAGCTCTGAGAAGTTAGGAACTGCATTTGTCATTTTTTTTATTCATACTATCAAATGTCTTCAATAAGAACAGACATGGCATCAAGGTCAGCTACTGCACTGATAGTAAATTCTTCCACGTGAAAAGTCTACAAGCCAAGACCAAAGTGGAGGGAGTGTTGGTGCATGATTTTCTGTTTGTGGATGATGGTGCACTAAATGCAACCTCTGAAGCTGAGATGCAAGAAAGTATGGGTCAGTTCTCTGCTGCCTGTGCTAATTTTGGCCTAACAATTAACACCAAGAAAACACAGATACTCCATCAGCCAGCGCCACACCATCCATATGTGGAATCATCAGTTTTAGCAAATAGAGAAGTTTTGAATGCTGTGGATAAGTTCACTTACCTTGGTAGTGTACTTTCCAGGGATGTACACACTGACAATGAGGTTTACACACACGTTGCCAGAGTTAGCTCAGTGTTTGGAAGACTCCAAAGGAAAGTGTGAGAGGGAAGAAGTTTTAGGCTGCCTACCAAACTGAAGGTCTACAGAGCCTTGGCACTGACCTCATTGTTATATGCCTGTGAAACCTGGACAGTATACCAGCGCCATGCCAGGAAGCTGAATCACTGCCATTTGAATTCTCTTAGGAAGTTTCTGAAGATCACCTAGCAAGATGATGGTGTGGTTTGTTCTTCATTCTCAAAGAGGACCATGACATCAGGAAGATAGTGCCATAACTTGCAAATGAATTGGATATGAGTGAGGGAGGGCTGTGCAAAATCACCAATCCCATTTTCTCCTCCAGAGCCATCTGGGGACAATGGCCAGATGTAGATCAGGACATCTGGAACTGGTCTCAGATTCAGTGAGAGACCTTGACCTTTTAAGCCAAGGTCTTTCCAACTTCTCATTTTTTTTTAACATAAGTTTTCTATTTAGAATAAAAGTAAATACTTCAGTATCACAGATACAATATTAAACTTCACAAAATACACTGCTAATTTGGAGTGAGTATTTATTTGCATAATCACATGTGGACAAATCCAGAAAAGATGATAAAGTCAGAAATTTTCAGCATCCTACCACTAAAGTAATTGGTCACAATATTTTGTACAATGCACGACATTAAATGCACTGTAATTGATGTTGGCAAAATTTCCAGATTCATCTTTACAGACAAGAAAACTTTAAAGATGCAAAGCAATGCAATCTAGTCTTTTTCCAAAGAATCCCGCTCAAATGTGTTGGCCACGAAGCAAGCATCTGGTCTCTTGGGGCAAGGGGATGCCCTGGTCTCACAATCTCAAAGCCCAAAAAGCTGAAAGTCTGAAGCAATGCAGCTCTACTATCTCTTTCCTCGTGGAAGCAGATAAAGATGTGGTCAACAGGAAGCTCTTTTTCTATAAACTCAAAAAGAATGGCGAAACTCTCTTTGCTCCCTTCAGATAGAGCACCACCTAGAATTTTGAAGTAGAGGCTGTTGTTCAGCACTGCTCTCTAATTAGCATGTTTGCCGTCTGTAAGACTGGACTGGATATTGAGAATTCTTGTCTTGTTATTCCTCTGTTATAGTCAGTTGAGTATCAGAATAAAATAAATTAGCTGAAACATTGTTATCCTTCTGACTATTCCCTTGCCCACCTGAGATCTTCAGAGGTGGGTGAGGGACATCAGGTGTACCACTGAGGCCCTTGGATCCAGGTTACTACATCAATTGGAGGAAACCCTGCTGCGGCTGCCACAGCTGTGTAGGCTGAGGACTAGCATATTGCTGTTGACATAGACAGTGGTGTTTGCTTTTCCCTCTCTTTCTCTCAGGCAAAATAGTGGCTGTTGAGGATCCACCGCAGGCAGGATTTCACCATCTTGCTGCTGCAGGTCAGAAGCTTCAACTGTATCTCTCCAAGACACCTCTGCTGTTAGCTATTTGTAAAATGGAGCTGCCACTACTGCTGCCCACTTCTATAGGCTCTCCAAGTGACTGAGGGGTCATTGCCGTGCCCAAGTTCTCACTTTGATAAGATATCAGACACTGAGGTCCTCTCTCTACCTAATCTGCCAAGCATTCAAACTCTACTGCAGAGAGCTCAATGCCAGTGGGCTGGTGATATTGTCTGACTGGCAAATCTACACTTGCCTAAAGACTACTTTATGGAGAACTCACACAGAGCAAGAGTTCACATGGTGGAAAGAAAAAGCAGTACAAGGACACTCTCAAAGTCTCTATTAAGAATTTTGGAATTGATTGTGTGACATGGGAGACACTGTTACAGGACCACCCAGCATGGGGTGGCATCATCAGAGAAGGCACTATGTCTATGAGGGAAGCAGAATTGAAGTGGCTCAAAAGAAACATGAGATGTGCAAAATTAGAAAATCCACCCCAAATGTTTACATGGAATATTTATGCCCGATTTATGGTAGAGCATTCTGAGCTCATCTTGGTCTGATCAGTCACAGTCAGACTCATTGTAACTTGACTCTAACACAATGATGTCATTTTGGTCCTCTTTGAGAATGAACAGCAGCTACCAACCAACCAACAATTCCTAAAATCTAATACAGTGGTCTGTACATCATAAATTAATATAATTGGATGGCTTTTTCTCAATCTTTATTCTCTAGCCTTCCTTGTAGCTTTTGATAACATTGACTACTCTTTCATCCTCAATATATATTCCTCTTCCTTTCCTTCCATGATACTTCTTTCCCATGGTTTCATCTTATATTCTATCAGCATCATCCCCCTCCCCCAAACGGGCCTCCCTGCTAAATGTCAGAAGTGAGATTTGAACCCAGATGCAACATTGTTTATACTATATTGAACTCTTTCTCCTCTATTAGATTATAAATTCCATGAGCGGAATAGGCCAAGTCTTTCAAAAATGTTCAGTCTTCTCCAGTACCAACTTTGCACAGTGAAATGTATATAATGGGTATTTAAGAATATTTGGAACACTGACTAATGAATTTTGCATCTGACAGAAAACCGTATAAATCAAGCAAACTAGCAAAAAACAAAAACAAAACCTGCCTATCAGATACAGTATATAATGAAAAAACAAAATAAATCTTCTCATGACTATCATTAGGTATTTTAACAGAAAGAGAATATTATTATGAGAAGCTAGGTGATACAGTGGATAGAGTGTCAGGCCTGAAGACAGAAGATTCATATACTTGAGTTCTAATCAGGCCTTAGGCATATACTAGCTGTGTGACCCTAGGCAAGTCACTGTTTACCTCAGTTCCTCATCTGTGAAATTAGTTGAAAAAAGGAAATGGAAAAGCTATGAAAAAAGATACTCTAGTATCTTTACCAAGAAACCCCAAATGGGTCAAGAAGAATCAGACAGGATGGAAACTGAATAACAAAAATAAATATCAAGATCAGATAAAGCATCTTAAGTGAGATACTCTAATTTATTGGAAAGGGCCCATTGGTCAAGAACCTGGGTGTTCTAGGCCTGACTCTGCTATCCACAAGCTGTATAATCTTTTGCAAATCACTTAAAATCTCCAGGTAGTCCAAAATCTTCTCAACTATGAAGTGAGGGGGTGTTAAACTACTTCATTTAAGGACCCTTCTAAACAAAATGTTATATGATTCCAAGAATATAGCAATCATTCAGACAGTAATTTAAAAGAGACAGTAATGCGTAAAAACTACAAAATGAAATGGAGCTGAGTAAGAGAAAGGAATGTAGTAGTAAAAAAAATCTGCAAGCAATGTGATGGACTCCAAGAGCAAAAGCAGGAAATATTTACTCAGCTATGGAAAGCTTAGGAAAAGTCTAAAAGACTGATTACAAAGAAATACAAGTGCTCTGACCTAAAGTAAATATAAAGACTGAGGCAGATGTCACATTTCTAGAGGCAGACCACAGTGCGAGACTGCTACTTCACCGTTTTCCAAAACATCAATAAGAGTAAAGACTAAATAAACAGAATTGTCATTATAAATGGAGCAAACCATCCAGACAAATGGGAACACCTCTTAAAAAGAGAAAAAAAAAGGAAAAAATACATGAACAGAGCACAGGGGAGAGGGAAATGGGGAAAGAGAGGGAGGTAATGAAGAAGAGGAAGAGAGAGAGAGAGAGACAGAGAGAGAGAAAGAAATGGAGGAGGGAGGAAGTACTATGCGTATTATCTCTACCTCCATAGATATTTTTCTTTCTAATAAGTATGCTCATATCCCATGTCACTAACCATCCTAGCCCACACCTACTCTGATTTCTGTAAAAGAGGAGATACATGATATGACAGGTACATTGGGTGCATTACTGGCTGCCTAAAGAACTGTCATCATCCTTCTTCACTTCTCTGAATCTCCTCTTAGTACTATCTACTTCTCCGAGATTATATCTTTGGTATAGCAAAAGCACAATATTATTGGTGATCATCTTGTGAGTGAGATTTATATTATCTTAATGGCAACTCAGCTCTGGATGTTGACAGGCTATATCAAGCCAATGTCAGAATCTAGCTTCAAAAAAAGAGAGAAAATTTTGGAACAATCCAGATAATTTACCTTTTAATAGTTTCTTTCAGATGATTAATTTAATATGTCTAACTTCAGTATCTTTAATTGAATATATCCTATGTTTGCTTCTATATCCCTACTGTCCTGATTAGATTAATTAAGATGGACTTAAAAAAAAATCTTTGGATGAGCAGCTGAATTTTATAACAGTTGAAATGGTGAACTATAGAACATTTCATAGGTCTATAGATTTTTAACAAGGAGTTAATATAAAATATAAATAAAGTTATATAAACTTAAAAGAGAACTTAGAGGCCATCTAGTCCAGTATGGACAGTTTAAGTGGTTTATTCAAGGTCATGTAGGCATCATAGGCACATCTGCCACTTGAACCCAGGTCCTCATACTCCCAACTCCTGCACTCATGCCAGTGTACCATTAAGGCACTATTAAGCATCACTATTTGTCTTGGAACTGGTATCCTTTGTGTTACAAATTAAAAAGCAGCAACTCTGGGTATCCATTAAGTCAGTCTCTATTAAGAAAGAGATAAAGAAGGAAACTACATTTTATTGAAAGGTACTTAGACAATGAGTTTATATCAAAAAGTATATATGCACCTAAAGTCATAGAATTTAAAATATAAAGGAAAAATAAAATGAGCTGCAGGGAAAAATAGATAGTAAAATGATAATAGAGGGGAACCTCTGAGACTATTTATATCTAACAAAAACAAACAAGAAAGAAGTTAAAGACCTGCACAGAATTTTGGAAAAATCAGATGTGATAGGTGTCTGGAGAATATTGAAGAATTATACATATATTTCTCATCTGTGTATGCTACCTTTACAAAAATCAACTATCAGAGCATAAAAACCTCATAAACATATCTAGAAAAGCAATAAAAATATATTTTACAGACCATAATGCAATAGAGATTTTATTCATTAAAGGGACATGGAAGAAAAAGTTAAAATTAATGGGAGACTGAATAACATAATCCTAAAGAATGGGGAGGTCCAAAAACAAATCATAGTAATAATCAATCATTTCACTGAAGATAACACTGAGACAACAAACCAAAATTTGGGAGATATAACAAAGGCAATCCTTAGTGGAAAATCTATATCTCTAAACATTTTCATCAAAAAAAAGAGAAATCATGGATTAATGAACTGGGCATGCAACTAAAAACAACAGCAACAAAAAAGCAACAATTCAAACCTCCCCAACACAGAAATTGTGAATCTTACAGGAGAAATTTTTAATAAATGAAAGGAGAATCTATTATGGTTGTATCTAATATTACTTTTTGTAATAAACATATTTGGAGTTGTAAATATCTGAGGCTGAACTTGAACTCAGATCTTCTTAACTTCCACTATGGGGATCTATGCACCAAGCCCCTTACTTGCCTCTAACTAGGTGGTTGACTGAGGCAAGTCACTTAGTTCCTCAGCTTCGATTTCCTTATCTGTAAAATGTATATAATCATAACAGCATTAACCTCACAGTGTTGTTATACAGACCAAAATGAGATTATATATATATATATGCATAGCTTGCAAATCTTAAAAGTGCTATATAAATGTTAATTATTGTTATTATGGAAGAAAATGGCTTCTATGTAGCTCCCTTCTTCCATGATTTCTAATTTTCTCCCCATCTAGAAGATGGAACCATGTCTATGTTCCCAACATTTAGGTGCCCAAGAAATCTGAGGCTTGAATTACAAGTAAAGAAAAAGAATTGAATATTTTTTATTGAAAACATTTATAGATATTATGATATTAAATATACATGGGATTGAAAAAGTTGTTGTCAGCCCTAGCTAACTTGACAGTTAAGGTGCCTTAGCTATCTGCTGTTGGTCTTAAAATGACCACTTTCCATTCAGGAGAATGTACAAGTGAACTAGTGCTTGCCATAACAATGGACCCTTAGGGAGTCCACAACTTGCAATCAGTTTCAACAAACTGTTTATATGCGTATATATTCATATGTATATATGTATATGTATATATATTCATATGTATATATGTATATGTATATATGTATATATATATTCATGGTTAACTTTTGTTGTGGTGCTTGATTCTGTTTTTACATTCATCTTCTAATTCTATTTGCCACATTGCTAACAACTGCTTTGTTATAGACTGACCCTTTGCCTTTGGTCCTTTTTTATACTTTATTCTGATTACATGTTGTTGATCTTTTACTAAAGTTCCACTCTTAGCCTCTGACTCTTTTAGCCTCTCTGTTGTTGGCTATATTATCAGCCACTTTAGACAATTCCAGCTATTCTATATCACATGTCCTGCCACTGGCTTAGGTTAGACTAAACAAGACAGGTAGGTGATTAGTGCTGTAGTTTAATGGACAATATGTTGGATGTAGATTCAGACAAGCTGGATTAAAATAAATCTCAGCTCTGTTCTTTACTATCTTTTGAACTTGCAGCAAGTCACAACCTATCCAGATGCAAATGTCTTATCTGCACACTAAGAAAATAAGACTGAATGGAGATGGCACGGAACATCCCTCTAGATCTAAATTTATGATCCTATAAAAAAGTAGAAAGAGTTAATAAACATGTTCCCCTTATTGTGTTAGAAGTTTGATATCCAATACATATTGGGAATTGGCATACATAAAGATCAAGGGCCATTCTCCCAATAGATATGTGTTGTGAATATGAAAAAAAATGGTTCTCAAAAAATTTGAATACTACTAAAAACCACATGAAAATTTATCCCAACCACTAAGATGAAAATTAAAATAACTCAGAAGTTTTCCTTCATGTTCAGTAAATTGGAAAAGATGACAAAGGATGAACATAGGGAATATTTGAAAGGCTGTGAAAAGATAATGGTGAGCTAGGATACTTTTGGTAGAACTGTGAATTGCTGCCACCATTTTGGAAGGGAATTTGCAATTTTTCTAAAAAAGTGATTAAAAATATCTAGATGCTACTGCTAGCTTCTACTGCTGAGGAAACTCACTGCTAGGTACTACTTTGAGAAAGCTAAAGATGGGGTGGAGGGTAAGGGTACCATATTTATCGAAAGATTCACAGAAGTATTTTTTGAAGTAACAAAAACCAAACAAAGAAACCTGGAAACAAAGTCTATATTCAAGTAGGAAATCACTACATAATCACAGCATATGAATGTAATGGAATTATTAATATACTGAAGGAATCATAGTATGAAAAATTCAGAAAGGATGGGAAACTTAGATAAAAACTTAGATGAAACTTAGATGCAGAGTGAAATAATAAAATCCAAGATAAAACATAGACAATGACTCAAATAATGTAAATAGAAAGAATGAGAAGAACAAAAAGGAATCTCAATGTTGTGTGATTATAATCATGAAGTTTAACTTCAGTAGAGATATAACACATTTGTTATATGTGGGTAGCTGTTACATTATCATCACTGAAAGAAGCTAGTAGCACTTAATTATGCAAGAAAAAGGTAGAGCTACCAGCTTAGGGTAATTGAGTGCAAAAGCACCAGGTAGATGTGCTTCTGAAGAGCAAAGGAATATGAGACAGTGTGGGTGCAGTAGAAAGGACTGTGGATTTGATGCCAATTAACTGGACATTGATTCTCAGTTCTATCACTATATATCTGTATGTTAGTCACTTTAGTCTCTCTTTGTCTCAGTTTCCTCATCTGTAAAAGAAAGTATAAAACTAAATGATCTCTGAAGTCTCTTCCATCTCTAATTTGTTGTAGTTGTTCACTTGTTTTTGGTCATGTCCAATTGTTTGTGATCTCATTTGGGGTTTTCTTGGCAAAGATACTGGAGTGGTTTGTCATTTCTTTCTCCAACTCATTTTGCAAACAAAAAAACTGAGGCAAACAGAGTTTAATGACTTTCCTAGGGTCACACAACTTATAAGTATCTGAGGTAGGATTTGAACTCAGGATGATGGAGCCTTCTTGACTCCAGACCTAGTACTCTATACATTGTACCATTTAGTTGCTTCTCCATCTCTAATACTATATTCCTAAGTCATACATAAGACTAGTAGACTCTAAAGAGTTGGGCAGCTCACATTTGTTTTAATCTGTGTAAGTAATTTCTTTCCATACCTAGTGAAATGAAGTTTTTGGATAAGATGATTTATCATGTCTACCCTTATATCTCTAACGCTAAGCATTTATGTTCCAAATAACATTTGCATGATCTAAGAACTACTTAGATAGTTACAATTTGGCAATAAAATGTGTTTGTTACTTTTCTTTTAGAAAAAAAAAAAGATAAGCTTTCTGTATTTTCCTTACCCTATTCACTTTATCCCATGGTACCCACTTATCCATGACACCAAATAAGCAAAAGTGGCATTTACCAGTGACTCCCTAAAACTTAGACATGACCCAGAGCCCAGGCAGGTAATTATTTGAAAATGTCTTCCTTTTTCATCCACAATGTTTCAAGTACTCATGAGACCAGTCCTTCTAGTGAGCAGCATAATAGCTTTGACCTGCTTCATTCCTGACTTGGACTGATTAACCCTCTATCTCCTAGTAGCTTACCAGATAATGGACTTAGTGAAGACACCTGATTTTTTTTTATTTGGAGGGGGTAAGGAAAGTTAGGGTTAAGTGACTTACCCAAGGTCACATGGCTAATAAGTGTTAAGTGTCTGAGGCTGGATTTGAACACAGGTCCTCTTAATTCTAGGGATTGACTCCAGTACCTTACTCTCATTAAGTAAATCACTAGGTTGAGTGTGTCCTTTCCTCAGTCACCATATACTCCATCTTCTTCCCAATACTCAATCATGACATCATCTTCCCTTGTAGTTACATAATCATTATTAAGACCTAATAAGCAGTTAATAGGTCTTTAGCAGTCTTAGCACTACATCTAACCCTGCACTTCAGGCTTTCTATTCCTGTTGACTTAAGTTGTTTAATTCTATCACTTAGTCATAGGGTTACCATTATATAAGCATGGAAAGGTAATGGCACACTGTGGACAACTCAATCTAACACACATTTATTAAGTGCCTACTCTCTGCAAGGCACTGTCCTAGGTGCTAAGGACACAGGACAAAAAAATGAGTTTCTGCTTTTAGTAAGCTTAGTTTCTACTGAAGATATACTGTTATCAATCAACCAATGGGCAAGCATTTATTAAACATCTACTATGTGCTATAAATATTGGAGATATAAAGAGAAAAATATTTTTATCCTTTAATAAGTAAATATAAGGTAATTTGAAGAGTGAGCAAACAATAAAACTAGGGGGTCAGATGACTGAAGTGGTGAGATCATGGAAGTAGTGAGCCTTGCCTTGCAAACAAACATTCTGAAAGGCATAGATCAGGAGAATGCACATCAAAAATTGGGAATGGATTGGGCAATTCAATGACAATGGGAGATATTATGTTGAGTTCCAGTAACAGCTATCTACTATGGACTATTAGAGAGTAGTCCAGTTTGGGTAGCAAAACACATGAAATAAGTCTGGAAAAGCAAGTTAGAGGATGGTTGTAAAGTAGCATTATTTTCTTTCCCACAGTACCTCTTCATCACCATTCTTAGCCCTTTATCCTTAGGAACAGACCACTACCCTAAGGGTGCAGAAAGGGACTGTTCTCTGACTCTGCCTCAGAAAAAAGGTTCAAAATCAAGAAACCTGAAGTTATGACTTCTTCCTCATACCTGTGAGTTGCTAATGATCTCTTTGGGAGGCTTGAAATACTAAAACTGGTCTTATTCTTTTTTAAATCAAGACATTAGGTCTTCAGAAGTCTTCCATTAAAATACAAATGTTTCTCCCAGGAGAAAAAACATTAAGTCCTCATCAGATTTAATCCTTTAGCATGCACGAGTGTCCAGTTTTCAACATGACAGCTAACTGAATGAGGGATCCTGAGGCAGAGGAACCCAGGCCACATAAGTCATAAAAAGTCATAACAAAGGTTAAGAGCATAGGCACTAATCAGTGAGTGAAGAAGAGAGCTCTGGGCTGCAGGAGTCACCCAGGCAGTTTGTAGAGAAGGAACAGAGGGAGGGGACATGAAGAAGACAAGGAAGATCACTGAAAGGCCACTGGATACAGACTGCACAATTTTGCTTATGGCCCCAGTCCTGTTTAGACCACGTCTCCTTTGAACAATTCCCTTTTAGCAATGTTTATTCAAAGAGTTCGCCACTGAAGTTAGCATACTAAAATTCATAGAAGTGTGACCCTTTGGAATAATGACTGACTCCAAGAGAGGTTAGGAAAGGTGGGGGAAGTCTATGAATAAAACCTTTTCGAGCTGGAGAGAGGTTAAAGAACAGACTGATCAAAGACTGGAATGAAATGCAGCAGGATGCAGATAAAGGTAGAATAATGAGCAAAGCAGACACCAATAAAAAGAGAAATGGTTTTTTAAGTGGATAGGTGCTGCCATACTGGCCTGGAAAGAGGTCTCAGATTTACTGTGAGAGGGTCTTAAGTCATTCAGCCCAGCATGAAGTGGCAGTAAAGAAAACAAATAGAAAATCACAGATGCTGAGTTTCACTTTTGAAGCAGTCAGACTAACACTGGACGTCAGGGTTCTGAGTAGAGTTATGAGCATGAACTCCTTTTATTCCTTGGGTGGTATATTAGATTTTCTAGTAATACAACTTTTTTCCCCCTCGGAGAGCAAAACAAGAGAAAAATAACCTGAACATATCAGATTATTATTTTAAGATGAGGTTTGAGGTAATAGGAAAATTCTTTGTCACATAAACAAATGGGGAACTGTGTCATCCTATTCTGACAATCAGGTGCAGACTGTATCTTCAGTGTAGGCCCCCTCAATGTCTTCCTTCCTTTTGACCCCCCCCTTACCAGTCTGCCATGAGTCTTGAAATTTTATTAGCCATTAATTCTATGGGGTTTAAAAACTTTTGGAATGTTCAAAATTCCGTTAATATTTTTTTCAAATCCTCCTCTGAGGGTTAACAACTTAAGTTGTTATCTTGTTAACACCTCAGTGGCTATTAGTGACTGAATCACTATTGGGACATTGATTGATAGCTGATAACAAAGTAAAGGAAATGGCATCCAAGATGGTTACCCATGGTGGTGGTGGAAGGGAAGTGGAAGGATATCCGAGGCAAATGCTGCCAACTTCATCAGTTAGTCAAGAGCAAACATGGCTATGAAAACATGTTAAGTTGAGGGGGAATCTACTTTTTGACTAGTGAAGAAAATTTCATTTATTGATTTTATATATACGTGCGTCTATCTATCTATCTATCTATCTATCTGTCTGTCTGTCTGTCTGTCTGTCTGTCTGTCTGTCTATCTATCTATCTATCTATCTATCTATCTATCTATCTATCTATCTATCTATCTATCTATCTGTCTATCCACTTTTGGATATGAGAAGTTTGAAAATATTTTTCCTGTCCCAAATTATGATATCCTTTGAGCAACTTACCTTACCTAAAATATCAGGAGTGCACATTTTTCGTGATCTGCAAATAAAACTATTTTGCTGCTCTGTACAGAGGTGATGACCAAGAACTTTTTTTCTTTCTTTAGCAGCTAGTTGGCATAGTGGATTAAGTGCAGGACCTGGAGTCAGGAAGACTTGAATTCGAATATGATCTTAGAGACATGAGCTGTGTGATCTTGGGCAAATCTCTTAATTTCCATCTGCCCAAGAGTTTCCTTACTTTTAAAATGGGTAAAATAGGAATAATAATGAAACCTGTCTCATAGAGTTGTGAGGATCAAATGAATTAATATTTATAAAATGCTTAGCACCATGCTTGGCATGTAAGAGACACATAATAAATGTTTGTTCTCACCTTGCCTTTTCATTATCGTAGCTTCTTATGGTCATAGGTTTAAAGCTGAGAGGCATCTTAGAGTCCAGCTAATCTGACCCACTCATTTTATAGAAGTCAAAATTGAGACTCTGAGGTTAAGTGATTTGCCTAGGGTCATAGAGCTACTAAGTATTTGAGGGCTGTTTTGAAACCAGGTATTTCAGACCCTAAATCCAATACTCTGTTCACAATACATATTCTTTCCAACGCTGTGAATTTATGATAGGAGTTACAGGTTGATTGGCAGTTAAGGGAGTAGGGATGCTGATGTTGGAATGTGTCACATATTAAAGACTCCACTGGAATTAAAGAAATTCACAGTGTTTCATTTGAGACCTGACACCACCAGGAAATGACTTAGGCTTAGACAATAGAGGAATCAGAGAAAATATTTAATTTTCAATTCAAAATTTGATATTTTTAGACTTGAAAAAAGGGCAAAGTATCCAACTAAGATAAGTTTTAAACTTCTTATAACAAGTACACATCATATACTAATTGAAAAACGCATTTAGTATTCACATTTATTTAAAAGAAATGTGGTTCTAGTGGTTAATATGGAATTCTGGAAATCAAGGTCTGGCTTTCCATCTGGAGCTTCTAAAACACCTGCTCAGCTGCTGAGATATGTCACTAGCCATGTTGGTTTTCCAGTTCGTAAAGCATAGTTTCCCAAAGAAGTTTGCTTTCATTGACCAGTTGGTTGGGTTCGCCCCACCCCACCCCATCTTAGCTTCTTACTGCTTAATTTCCTGAATGTGATGGCATAAAATGATTTGAAAACTATATTATTGCTTTTTGCAAAGTCTAGATAATTGATTTACATATACCTGCATGCAACATGTGGTTCCACATAATTTTATCCCTCCAGAAACTACATTCTGTATTAGTTTACATATGCACCATATAATATAGCATGACAAATATACTGCCCCAATTCTCCATGTAAGCAGAGAGGGTTTTAAGTGCTTTGATTACAAGATTATTTTTTTTTCCTCTCATAGGATATTTTTGTGCTGAGATATATCTAAAAACCCATCCAGTTGCTCCTGGCATTATTTTTATGCATGGCCTGCCCCTCTCTTTCAATCTGAACCAAGTTTGTTCATAGTGAAAACAGCTGGTGTTGAATCTTTTTCTCTCAACAAAGACTGAGAAGGAAATGAGTAAGAGTTAGTTCGGCAGGAATGGGGCTGTGTCATCTAACAAGTCACAAGTCAAATAGAAATTATTCTTTCTTGAGTATCTGTTGTTGTGTATTATCATTATCCCTTCATTTAGGAAAGATAATCCAGCAGATTCACAACTAGAATAGAGTAAGACAAGTAAAAAAGTGAATAATCATTTGTTAAAAGCCTACTGTGTAAACTCAAAACTCTCTGCCAAGGAAGTACAATTTAGAAGGTACAAAAATTTAACATACACTCTTTCAGTAACATGAAGCCACAAATTACATAATTATTTCCTGTGCTATTTTCATATCATGAATCAGAATTGATAGGAGGGTGTCGATTCATGTCACTTGCTTTGTAGCACTTCTAGTCCCTTGTCCCAGGTACCAAAATTACAGTTCTATAGTCTAGAATTAATTGAATGGTAAAATGGTCAGATGGTCTCCAGAAGTCTTGACCTGTAAGGTTTTAAAGCTGACACAATTTGTGCTCCATATATGTCCCTTGTCAAGACAGATGAACATGTTGATTTCTTTTAAAGCATTTTAAAGAAAAACCCTATGAAAACCTGAACAAAATTAAAGGTCTAGGGCATGTATAAAGCCTGGTATGAGACTGAGGAAAGCTGAAAAACCTAGGATATCACTCGATCATGTGTGGCATTTTTCATTTTTATTAAATAGAGGGAAAAATCAGTGATTTGCCAACCAAATTTAAGAAAGCTAAATATTTCTGATGAAAGTCATGTGACAGATTGAACATAATTGTTAATGTGTCTTTTATGTTATATGTAAAATAGATAAGGTTCACTTACTTTCTGGGAAAATGCTTTTATATGATTGGTTGGGACTTCAATTGCATCATTTTAATGATGCATCTTACCTGTCACCCCTGTAGCATAAAACTACAAAACATTCTTATTATTTTGTGCAATGCACTTTTCAAACCCAATCTTTTAATTTTTAGAAGCACAGAACTCAAGTTTTATGAATGTAGAGGGACCTTAACAAACAATCAAGACGTCATGGGAATCTGAAAGGTGAATTTGCACCAACATCACTTTAAAACTTAGAAATATATTTTCCTATTCCTTTTAAGCTAACCCAATAGGCAAATTAAACATTCAGTAACACATCTTTCTAATATTAAAAAGAAACCCATTATACAGGTCACTAGCAACTAATCTAACAGTTGGGTAAGAATGGGAGAACAGCAACCACACCATTTGCACATCATGGGTACAACAGTTCCATACAATACTGAACTAGCCCATTATCTATACATTTTGCATTGACTGGAGACTCCTTTTTTTCCGCCTTAAAATAGAAAACAGCTAGTGGAACTTTCATTTGTAACATAATTTCATTCTGGATTTTTTTTTTATTATAGCCAGGGTTAACTTTGATGTTTTCAAAATGAATTTCAAAGACCATTTATTCAGTTAATTTTGAAAGCAGAAACATACTGAAACTTTTATCCCAGTTGGTAAGCAGCCATCCCTGAGTTTTATCCAAGTTTTCCCATGAAAATGCCAGTCGGGAATAAAACTGACAAATATATTCAATCAAAGATGGAATTTTTTTGCTCTTAAGTTGCAAATGGCCTCATTAAAATAAAAGCACCACCTTAGGGATTGCATAAAGCAGAGTATTGGTACCTAAATGGTATTTATGACCAGGCTAAATGTAAAATGAATTAAAATTTAAAGGATTATAGTCAGGTAGACTACAGACATCTGCAGAGAAACGTCCATTAAGAAGATGAAAGAACCAGCAGTCCCTGGTGACAGGAACATGTCAGGTTAGCGGTCAGCCATACCTATACACTTAGTGCCACAGCAAATGAAAAACACATTGCCTGAGTAGAAAGGTACTTAAGAGATGTTTGCTTTAGGTTAAGGTGGGGGGGCATGATACTGACATTTTGGAATTCATATCCATCACTGTCATTGAACTATAGTCAAAGGAAAGGAGTGAGGGAGGAAGATTTGAGCTGATAATAAATATTACCTGTTAGATGTTTATGCGCAGGGTATGTACTTCAGCTCTAAGCTATTTAAAGAGGTTATCTAAAATAATCTTTTAATCAAAGACTGCTGTTCTTGCTCTGACCCTGTAATAATAAAGAGGTACCAATGTGGTTCCTTGTAAAGAAAAATAAAACAATAGCAGAATGACCCAGCAGCCTTCAGGGTGCCCATGACCAGAGTATTCATTTCTTTCATAATATGCATGAGTTACAGAAACAAGTCTCTTATTCCTTCATCTCATGGCACATAAGTTTTCCTGAGCACAATGGGTTTCTTCTGTGACTCTTCCTTCTTAAAGGGAGAATTCTACAGAAAACTGCTAGACCCTTTAGTCTCAAATAGTCTACATTTTCCAGAGATAACTGCTGACTCAGGGGCAAGAGTAAAACTCATTTCTCAATAACAAAAAGATATTGGCTCCTTCTCCCTCCCTCCTTTTTTGGCTTGGCAGATGGGAAATGCCCACTACTCATGTTTGTACAGAATGTATTCTGCATACTGCCTTGGGAAATCAGCTTTGGCATTTGATATGGTAGAAGACTGTTAAAGTTGTTTATTACAGAGGTCTCCTACTCTGGCGTTTATACAGATGCCAAGCAAAACAATCTCCCATTCCAAGGTTTTAAACACAGCTCAGATAGAACATATTTCCCTACTAAGGTTGCAGACTGTACTCCCTGGGACCCATGGCTCCTCCCTCCATTTTAAAATTGGTTGTCCCTTGATGACAAATAATCCTCAAATATACTAAGTGCCTAGCTCTTGCCTCCATCTCTCATATCACGTTATTTCAAAACTTTATAAAAGGAGTTTAAAATATACACGCAAATTCTACTATTCTACCTTAGAATGCCATCTCCCTTGGGAGACCATCAGGACAATATAGGTCAATACTAGAGGGAAATAATACATCTACTTGGATGTACATTACACAGAATTAATAGGAGTAAACAAGTAGTTTCAGGGACATTGTCTTTATGACTGAAATGGCTTGAAGATACTGCTATAGTACTTCCCACAACTCCTCTTCCTTACTCTAGAATCCTTCAAATTGCATTTATACCATTATATCTTTCTGACTGATAATAATAATAGTTAACATTTTTATGTACTAGTACTTTAAGTTTTTCAAAACTCTTTTCATATATCATCTCATTTGCCAATATCTCTAGGGGTTTTCCATGTTCCACGTTCTTCTCTATCACCCACTCTAATGCCAAGTCAGTGAAGGAGGACAGTGTCAATTCTGAAGTAACCAGAGTACCCATTAATACCTTTTCCATTACATTTAATTAGTCAGATAAGTAGTAGATTTAACTGCCTTGTGAGATAGGTAGGTCTATTGGGAAGAGTAAAACAGACTAAAGCTGGTGATAGAAAATCTCAAGTAAACGAAAAGGAGATCAAGTTAGATGGCACAGCACTAATTTTTGGGTAGACAAGAAGAAACAAAGAAAGATCAAGTTGAGATGAAAGACCTAGTGATGTCAAAATCCTAATAGGAAAGCAATATAACTCAATTCAGCAGCATATGGAAATGACAGGGTAAGGGCTTTGTAGACATTATCTCCAATTTACCACGTGCATATATCATACATACATAGTTATTTACATGCTGTCTCCTCCATTAGTATGTGAGCTCCTTACTGGAAGGGATTCTTTGTATCACAAGGTATTAGATCAATTTCTGGTACATAGAAACACTTGATATATATAGTTGTCAACTGACTTTTATTAATCAGTTGGCTTGACTGAAATTGCATTCTTATAAAATAAGATTCAGTGGATTTAGCTATGTCTCCTTGAACAGATCTAGAAAAAAAAATCATTAAATAAGAGGAGGTGTCTTCTGCTTTCATTAACCTCTTCTTTTAGCACTGACTTCCCCAAACATGCTGGTCTTCAACTCACTAGAGAGATATGAAATTTGGGATAGCTTCAGATAGTCCAGCCTTGATAGTCTGTAGATATTTTAATGTAAATCAGAAAAGTTTCTGGAAATCTATTTCTTTAACATATCACTGTTTGAAGCATGTCCTGAAATGAATATGATTTTACACCTAAAGAGAATGAGTATTAGAGAAAGGATCTTCCAATGTTCATTAAATATAAGAAAATTCACAGGAATAGGCTATACCAGATAGTTTCTTACCCAATGGCTTTCATTTAGGCTCTATCAGACCATGAAGGAAAATGAAGAATTCAAAATATCAGAGGGCTATACTTAAAAAATAAATGTCTTTCCTAGAATTTTCTTGAGTTCAGATCCAAGGTCTAGGGATTATTCCATAGACCTCAAATGTCAAAGACTCACCGGAAGAGGAGTAATTGTTGAGTACAAATCATTTATAGCTTGTCAACATATTCTTTCAGAAATGTAAGGCATTTCCTCTTACTAACCCAGAAGGTAAACTGAAATATCAAAATCCGTCTTTGGCTAAAATTTCAAGAAAAGATATATTCTGAGTTAGACTTCACAATCAACACCACCACCATAACCATCATCATCACCCCTTTTCAATATCACAGATGAAATGGAACTGAATTAGGAAGGTTTCTCTCCTCTCTAGATCATCTTCTTCCCAATCAGCAAAAAAACAAAATTATTCTTTTATGGACTTTGCAATTACAATACATAGTCTTGTAGTATATAACTAGGGCCCTGTTGAGTCCTCAGGACAGAGTTGTTGTTGTTGTGTTTGTCCTTTGTTGCCAAAGACCATGCCATCAGAGAAATGATGACCTGACTTACACTTGACTTTGTTTTGAGTGAGGGAGGGCTGTGCAGGTCACCAGCCTCACTTCTCCTCCAGAGCCATCTGAATCCAGTGACCAGATATTCATCAGGATGACTGGAGATGACCCAGGATGCAATGGTGGACTAGAGTTAGTGAGTGGAATATCTATTTTCAGAAATGTTTGAGGGTAGGGTTTGTTTTGCTAGATTATGCTTAGAGTAGATTTTCAGTAAATACCTTTGACAAAATACCGTGGAAGGAGAATTATTTCTCAGTCAATATATCCCTACATTTTAATGGCATTTATTTATTCAATAGAATACAAAGTCTATACAAATGCTTAGCATACTATGTCTTAAATATTTGCAATTTTATGAAAATATTTTATTTTATGCTTTGAATACATATCTATTCAGCACTTTTTTTTCCCTTCTAGAATCACCCATCAGGAACATCCAGTCATGAAGCAAGAGGGTTCAGTAGGACAAACAATGGACTTGAAGTCCCTCAGTCTGACATGAGTCCTTGTGCCATCATTTTCCAGCAGTATGATTCTGGTATCTCTCTGCTCCTTACGATGCTTTTCTCAAAAAGAAAACTGCTGAAGCACACAGGTGTATACTCCTATGCTTTTTTAGTGTTGTTCAGTGGGCATTTCTTGATGCTAGTACAAATATCTAGTAGGCATTCAAAACTTAGTTGAAACGTCTTTTCATCATAAGTATTATTTCATCCTTTGTTTTTGAGGTATGGCACATAGGTCATCATCTGACACATAGTAGGTGCTTAATAAATGATCGTTGATTGCATATTATATATTCTAGCACTGTCTTAAAAAATCAGCTCAGTTAGCTTTGCTTATATTTCTTTGTGAAGTAATCATTACGAAAACAGTATGAAGAAACTTTCAAACGTTTTCTTAATAAATTTTAAGCTTGAAAGAATAAAAGTGGAAAACTAAATCTTTCAATGTTCTTCATCAAAACTAGTCAAAAGGGAAAAAAAAAACCCTTTTCCTTCAGATCAAGTAATGCATTGGAATCACTAATATGAATGCTTTTCCTAGCAATGGAAAAATTAGACTGACTGAGGCACACCTGGATTTAGCCTCAAGGTTACGGGTCCATTGCCAGGCCAAAACCCAAGTTTCCAGTTCAGGGCCCCCAGATTCCATTAAGTCTCTCTGTGAGTCAGGGAGGACTAATTCAGTCTCAAACAATCAATCACTCCCAGTCCCTTTTGTGAGTGGGAGTGATTGATGGTTCTTTCTTGGTCATGCCTGACCCAGGCATCAGAAGCAGACCTGAACACCATGTCTCATGTGTGAGTGGACTATTTGGAATTACTCAGCTGCAGGAAATTCCCCTATGTCTTCTGTGGTTCCTCTACATAGATGACCCCATAGCCTTCTTTTCTTACTTACAACGTTATCTCTTTTTCTTTCCTTTAAGCTATCTTTTGGCCTTCTTAAAATGCTTGTGGCTTCATCCAGCTTCCTACTTCTTTTTTATTTCCTAGATGGGTAGGCCCCCAAAACATCTCCTAACATGCCACAGCCAGTCTCCCCCTTACTCCTCATTGTAGTGAATTCCTTTCCAAACTTCTCTGTATCATTTCATTTCCTCCTCTGCTTCTTTTATTTTTCCCAGAGTCCTGCTCATTCTAACCACATGCCCTCATTCACAATTCCAGAGGTAGAATCTTGTGCTTTAATTAGTCAGGCAATATGTGTTTATGAAATGCCTACTATGTGTCAAACACTATGCTAATGACATTTAGAGTCCTCCTTGCTTCTTGGTCACTTTTGAAAGACTTTAAAAAGGACAAAAGAGTAGAAAGATTTTATTTTGAAATGAATCTCCTCTCTGAGGCCATCTTTTTTTTTACAGGCAGGGGAAAGAAGACTTTATGGTTTTGTGAATTAATTTGCTTTGTTTGCAGCTGGTTATCACCCTGCTCAGGAATATTCATGTTGCATTTCAGAGAACAGTGTGCCATTTTGTAGATGTTATCTCACTGGCCTTTTAGTTCAGAATCAGTACCAGGGGGACTACAAGGAAATGCTCTCCCACTCATTTCTCTGATAAGATTCCTCCTCACATCCTCAGACTTCCCATGCTCCACTAGTTGGACTGAGGCATTTGCAGCAGTGATAACATTTTTCAAAGGGAAGCTAATAACAGGCACAGTTTTAAGGATTGTTATTTTCCCCAAAAAACTCTCACTGTAGTGTCAAACGTGCTTTAGAGAAATGATTAGAGCAGTGTGACAAATTTACAGGCAAAAAACTTAGGAAAACTGGAAACATTTTTCTTTTCATCAGTTTGGTGAAGAGAAAAAAGGAAGACTGGCTCTTCGTCCCTGTCTCACTTAAAATCAGACAATCCAGTTGCCCGGCAATCATATATTGGCAGGTTCTATTAAAGTCTCAGGCACGTTTGCAATGATAATTTAGATAAAAGTGGCAAGTGATTTTCTTCATCACAAAAGAAGAGACAAACCATCACTTACTTTGTAACAGAAACTCATTCAAAATGAAGAGTGATGAGAAAACACAGTTGTTTTACAGCCAGATATCTGAATTTGAGGCATAGGGAATATTACAAAAAGAAAAAATCAGGTTGTTTTATAAGAATGAGTAAAGATGCAAGAAAAATGTTGTGAGTTAATGGATGGTATTCAAAGTGGCCAGATGTTTGGTTCAGATAAGAATCCAAGAGTTCAGATTCTTTTCTAAACTTAGCTGAATCACTTGGTTAGAGGGACAGATTTTCTCAGGGGACTTTTAGTATTTCCTGGTTTGGGACTGAATCAAAAATATAATAAATAACTTGAAGTCTCTTTAGTTTCATTCTAGTCACTGCTGGGAAGTACAAAGGTACAGTAAATAATCTAAAAGTTTAAGAGTTGTTTTTTTGTTTTGTTTTGTTTTTACCTTAAAAAGGGTTTCCATTATGATTGAGATTTTGAACGAAGATTTGGAATGCATGGTTAGAATTTATTAAGATTTGAATTTATAATGAACTAGCTCTTGGTTCTCGTGCCTATTAGGACAAGGGAACAGTATAATTTGTCAAATGTTGTGATCAGTGATCTAGACTTTCCTGCCTCGGGTGCTTAGGTGCACCCAAAGGGTGCCCTGTCCCTTCAGCAAGGAGTAGTGTGAGCAAAGATGACAACTGTGCCCAGGTAGCTATTCTTCCACTTTCATACCAATGTTCTGTTGACATCAGGAATAATGTTAAATCACTCATGACTATTTGTGACAATGTTTTTAAATTGGTAGCCAAATAGGCTCCCAGTGATTAGAGAATGAGACTTTCTCTAGCCAGGTGAGGAAAAAAAAAAACTGGAAGACACTTGAAAAACGTTAGTTCAATGTCATCCATTTAAAGCTGAGAAACAGATTTAAGAAAGAAAAAGATTTGCCCAAGGTCACATAGATAGTAAGAAGCTGAGAGTTTTCTATTCTCCATATCAATAGGGCATTTCACAAACCCTGCCAATATAAAGAACTCTATAAAGGTTACCTCTGAGGTAGAACAGTATAGTGGTTAGAGGGACTGACTGCCTTGGAGGTAGGAAGGGCTGAATTCAAATTCTAACTCTGATGTATAGAGATTGTCTGATCTTGGCTCTAGCCTTTCACCATTCATTGCCCCAGAAAATTAACTAAGACAAATTGCAGATCTACATTAGTGAAAGGAGATTCCAAAATATACCAATGAAATGATAAGTTCAGATCAGTCACTCCTCCCTACACATTCCCCTAGGACAGAGCTAATTTTATTATTATAGTGGCTTCTTAGGCACTCTGTTATATCACTAACTAATTCATTATTGAGAGGTAAAACCATCCCTTTAATTTATACCACTAAAACCACATATATCTGAAAGCAGAGTCTGGCTTTATGGTTCCTAAGTGAATAGAAGTAAGCAACTATCCATTCTTTTATTATCTGCACACGAGAATGTGTATATTCATGTTATTTGGTGAGATTACTGTTAAACAAGGATTATGCTGGGGAGATATGATTGCTTTAAAGCTAGAGACATGCAGATGCGTATCAAATGTATATAAACATCTGAATACAGATAAGAAAATGTTGGCCTTGCCTCAAATGAGATGGAAACACAGATACCAAAGAAACACTTATCAGAAATGGAGTGGAAAAAGATCAGGGCCCAGGTATGTAGAACCTCCAGGGCCTGCAGTCTCAAGCAAATTAACGGCACAATGCTCCATGGAACTTATCTAAAAGCCATGCTTTGGTTAAATACACAACTAGCAAAAAGACAAGAGATGCAAAACAGTTAAGGACACCAGTTTATTTCTTCTTATCATGGGTTTTGAGTTGAGAAGATTCTGAGAAAATGCAAGGGAAAACTTTGCACTTCCTTGAAAATAGAGTCAAAACATTCTCACATAGATCAAAAATCCTGAGTTCTTCATTGTTGACTTTGTGTATAAGATGGATAATATGGTATATTTAGTGGCTACATTCAGTTATTTCAGGGGGAAAAAAGAGACTTTATGAAGACTATTTTTGTTTTGATACTTGGAGCTTATGTAAATGAGTCTCAAAAACCATATAGACTTAACAGAATAATGGGTCTGAAAATGTAGTCTGTATTCATGGTTTGCTAAGCAGTATTGGGCAGGTTAACATTGTATATAACTCTTTAATAGGCTTCCTGGGCTGATTTCTCATTCTATGTCCCCATAGTGTTATTTGGATTAATTATCATTCTCTGTCTGTAGCCATAGGTCTCTTATAGGTAATCACAACTCTCTGTTTGGAAAAGACATGCAACTTTGGAGAAAAGTTGTGAATTGGGATAACTACAAATTTCATCTGATTCCTACTGATTAAATACAGCGGGTTGCATAAACTCTGCTAACAGATCTATTTGGAAAGGCAAAAATAGAATGATGCTAATAGCTAGGATCTAGAAATATGCTAGTACCAAATATTCATTTTGCACCTACAAATCTGTTTCCGCCCAAAACATGGGTTCCTTAAAAATGTGCACATATCTATCTTCCCTTGCAGCCTGACTTCTGGCAACTTCCATCCAAATTAGGTTTACAAAACTAATTGAATCATCACAATTAAGGTAGGAAATTAATTAGTGTGCTCTTTATATCAAGAAGTAATACATACTTGTATGCAAGAAAAAATAATCATATATAAGACTGCATGTAGAAATTTCAATTTTAAGCTTTAAGATTTGCTTAGCTTCAATGAATGGCATTCTACTTTGGGGAAATAAGGCATATAATATAGGTATTAATATTTCACACAATAAAGTGTGGCAAAACTAGTCAAATAGCTTGTCTAGATTTGCTCACTGAATCACTAACATAGTCAAGTTTTAAAATGCTTCTTTTTGTTATTATTAAACTGAAGCCACAGCATTAAGAAGTATAGGTTTGATGGGTTAAGCACATGTAATTAAATTGATTAATTTTTATCCCTTTGTTTACTCTTTTGCCATTTGGTTCCCACTTTAGCCTCCCTGCAGCTTACAATGAATTTATAAAGTTCTCAGGGTTTTTGTTCTTTGTCCTACATTAGGAACTGATTCTAACATTGAATTCCTAGATTTAAATTCTGGTGATCTGATCTCAAGAGGTAGTTCTCCCCACCCTGAACTCCTGCTGTTTGTTTTCAAGGGGTCATAACTTCAACCTAGTGTTCAGTGATCCAATGGTAACAATAACCACATCTCAGGTGTACCTTCTGCTCTTAGACCACCTTCACAATTCCCACATGTGGTCAATTCAGGCAGCTAATGTAGCACACTTAGGACAGCAAAGAGAATTTCTTCCTTTCTATCACTCCTTCCATTCTCACTGGGTTACCTTGTCTCTTCTAATCTAATGAAAAAGCTTCTTCCTAAGACAACAGACATCTCTTTTCACATCTGCATCAGAGCTGTCAAGTGCCAGAACATTTTCCACAAGCATTCTGACAAACATAAGTTATACTGTATCCTTTCTCTCTCTCCTGAGTGATAACTGCCTTAGAGAAAGGCACTTTGCTTTTTGTGACTCAGTTTCTCTGTAAATGAAAAGAAGACCACTAAAATAAGCTTCTGGAGGGTGTTATTAGGTCCCAGTTCTTTCTACCTAAAACATATTCAGTTCCTTAGTCACTTAATAGGGCATAATTACAAATGTAGATCATTAAAATAAAGCTGTATTAATTAATATGAAGCTACCCTAGGGTCCAGCAGCTTCTGGAGGCCCTTGCAAAACTACTTAGAGAATCTTTTTTTTCCCTTTGCCCAAACATCTTAATTTCATCCTCCAATTTTAATTTTGCAACAACACAAAGTGCATTTTGGAAATGTGCAATTAGGTTGGAAGATGCAAGTTGGGGGTTCTAAATAATAAATAATATAGTAGAAATAATCACACCAATAAGTGTAGCTCTATTACAAAGGACTAACTTTCTGATAATATGCATCATGTAGCATTGGATAATTATTTTTTAAAAGTCCAATGGCTTTAATAATCTTTGTTTTCATTTAATGACTTTTTTTCCTATGATGAAGTGCAACCCTTCAAAACCCAAGGGTGATAGTTGCAAAATCTATGAAAAATGATTTGTATTACAGTCTGATTATAATCCGACTAATTAGGGAAAGGCCCTTTCAAATTGATGAAAATTCTGAACTATAGATATGCTTTAAAGAAATGCGGTTGTATTATTTTCACTTATATGCCTTAGCTGTTCTATTGTGGTTAGTGTCATAAGAGAGACACATTCTCTACATGTTTTCCCTTGGTTCCACCATCGGTCAGCATAGTGGACAAAGAACACAAAATGGGGCATAAGTTTGACCCGGGAAACAAGATAACAAAACATGATGTAGTAGAAATCCTCAAGAGATTTACATTGGTGACTAGAAAAGAATGACATAATTGGCACATACGTTTTATATAAATAGTTTATAAAATGTTAGAGTTTTAGAAATATCTCATCCCTCCATCCCACCCATGAACACACAAACTCGTCAAAAAAATTACACATTTTCCAAAATTTTAGTTTATCCTAAATTTACTTGTAGAAACATTAAACAAAACACATAAGTAAATGCTCTGTCATATTATCTAGAAATTCAGATGAGTTTCACACAGTTCTTTAGACTTCTGCAACTTAGTTTTAGTTGCTATTTCAAAGTCTAAACAAAGCCTTTTGCAGCGGTATTTTAATTTTATGTAACAAAGAAATACATGGGTGAATATCAATACCCTTTCGATTCATTATTTTTACCCACTAGTTGCTTTTGTCTGCTTAATATTAGCTGTAAAAAATTGATGAACATCTCATATGCTTGTAATAGCTCCAAAAACAAACAAACAAGTAATTATTTTTAGGGAATTTATAAAAGCATGTGAGAGCCAGATAAAATTTGTACCATTTGAAAGGAAGTTACCCAAGAGTTTTAGGAAAATCCTGAGAATCTGAAAGAAATGGAAGAAATAGATTAAGAATATGGAGACTGACCATATTCTGATTAGCATTCATTTTCATCTATCCAAAATGCAAAGCCTGAGATCATTTTTCTCTTTCTAAGTTGAAGTGATTTCATTTCATTCTTTGAATTTTCTTACTTTTCTTATTTTCAAACGTCAACATTCTGTTATCCAAATTCACCATGCATAACTCCATATATATTGTATAATCAGCGCCATCTTTGACCAAAAAAAATAAAATACCACCATGTTAATTTTAATGACCATATCTACTTCCCAGGATCTCAAGTCCATAGAATCTTGAAGTGGGACTGATTGTCATACTCCCTTCTACAAAAACCCATAAGGAGACATAACCAGCCTTTGTTCAAACACTCCAATGATGACATATTGGTCTATTAATTCCATTGCTGGACATCCTTTGTTGTTATAAAGTTCTTCCATATATTCTACTAAGCTATAAACTTCATGAGGGCAGGTGGGGAGCGTTTTTATTATAACTTTTTATCTTATCCAGTTTTCAGCACAATGCCTAGTTGATGCCTAAAAATATATGTTGAATTTAAGTTGAATTATACTCAAGCTAAAATGCCTCTTTTTTTCCCATTCCCCCTACTAATACTATATAATTCAACAGAATGCATTACTCAGTTTTTTTTTTTTTTTTATGACAGCCCTTCAAATGTTGGGAAAGTTATTCTGCTACCAATTCTTCTTAGTTTCTCTCTGTCTCTCTCTGTCTGTCTTTTTCTGTTTCATATTCTCTCTCAGTTTTTCTTCTCCAGGATAAATGTCCTTCAGAGTCCTTGATCTGGCATTGTTTCTAGACCTTTAATCACTCTCTTGAGTTTTTAAATGTCCCTCTTACTGTTTGCTACCTGGTAGAGAACATCACATATTGTAAGACCAGCAAAAAATACAGAGTAGGCCTATCATCTTCCGTGATTAAGAAACTGTTTGTAGTGATGTAGAAGTTCTTACCCTTCCTCTAATAGAAACTCCTGACTGCTAATTTTCATTCTCTATTTGTGTGATATAATCATATACTTACCCAATAAAACATTAGATTATTTGCCCAAACATTTTCCCACAGAAAAGCACATTCATTACTTATGTTCTTACTTCCTGACCAATTGCATGCCACCCAAACCTAACAAATTACCATAAATATTACTTTTTTGAAGTCAGGTAGAAGATGTTTCAATACGACTATAAAACTGAGTCCTTGATTCATTGCAGATTCAGCGGTGTTTATAATACACATGTGGTCTCTGAGAATCTTAATTACATCGAAAAAGTTATTTCTACAGTGTAATAATGGAGGAAGACTGAATCTTACAGAAAGTGATAGACAATACTTCTATCAAATATAGATTATGTAGTCTAGGAAACCAAAGTGGTGGGGAGGGGGAGGGGAGATGTCAATGAAATATTCATATTAGAAATAACCACACATTATAAATAAGACATCTATTTTGGGGGACTATGTAAAATCCTAGGTAGTAGAAGAACTACTTTGGAAGAGACTAGTTTATTACTATTATCATTTATACATCATCATTTGTGAGCTATACAACGTAGTTAGATATATCATCTTTAGAGGCAGAAGTTAAGCTGCATTTGTTTCTTCAGAGGAGTATAGTAAATGGCATATCAGCACTAGTGGAGGTCCTACTAGAGCACCGTGCATTCGAAGAAACAGAGTAAAGAGCCAAGAGCAAAGAATAGCATGGAGGCAATATTATGTTTTCCTGTCCACTTTTCTTCTTTTCCTGATAGAAGATTCTGCAGAATATTAATATATCTGGGAGTCTTGGGTTATCAAATGAAGGGAATTTCTCTAATCACACATTGATTACAGAAAGCTTTACCTACCCAAGTGATGGTGAAGATCAATGATTATAGAATCACAGATTTGATACTGGATGACACCTTAAAAGAGATGTTGTCTGGCAAGGTTTGTTGGCAAATTCCCCTGTTACTGGGGAGGCTGATGGACTGCTTTGGCTTGGCTGTTTTGAACTACAATAGGGTTAAAACCAATAAAGTGCCGGGATTAAATCCAACACCAATATTGTGAGCCCCTGAGAAGAGAGGGCTTCCACTCTGCCTAAGGAAGGGATGAGCCACCCCAATCTGGAAGCAGATCAGGGTAAAGATTCTATGACAATCAGAAGTGGAATAAGGCCTATAAGACTCTAGCCCTTCCTACCTGAGAGAAAGGGAGACCTAGTCAGAGAAGAGATAAAGAGAAACAGAGAGAGAGAGAGAGAGAGAGAGAGAGAGAGAGAGAGAGAGAGAGAGAGAGAGAGAGAGAGAGGAAAGAAAAAGAAAAAATAGTATCTGCCATCTAGGAGTTTTCTAGATAAACAAATCAAAACCCAGTGAGATTTGGTGACTTGTCCAAGGTCATGCAGGCAGTTAATTGAGAGAGGCTTTAATATCAACTGACAAAAGTAGTGAATCAAACTTTATGAAAAAAGCTCAGATTTATATAGCACTTTAAACTTCACAGAGCATTTTGCTCACAATTAGGTGATATAGGTAATACATCAATCTTTTCTTTTTTTCAATAAGAAACTGAGTAAATATGAAAGCCAAGTTTTGCACACAGGCATATCAACTCCAAGTGCAGTGTTCTTTCTCTTACAACATTTATTTTTTTTTTTCTTGAAGTCATTCATTACCCTTTAAGTCTTTGGATCAGTGATACAGAGTTAGAAAACACCTCAAACAACTCCAGTCCAATTAAAATATTTTATAAATGAGAAAACTAAAGTCTAAGAGATACATTTTCTTGTCCAAGATTCCATAATAAGTATCAGAGGTGAGCTCTGAAGCCAGGTCCTTTAGACTCTGAAATCACTTTCCATTGTACACGCTGCCTCCTCTTTCTGAATGCAGGCAACAAACAATACTTATCCCCTGAACACACTGAAATTCCTGTACATCACTAACATTTCTCTTGCTGCATTTGGTCTGGTTTGGTTTATACTTTAGCTTTTAACACAACAGACTGCGCTTTCCAAGACAAGAAAGAAAGGAGGAGGGTACAGGGAGCCGCTACAGGGGAAAGATGTTAAAAAACAGTACTTTTGTACTTTTATGTTTATTCATCGTGGGAGGCCTTTCATAGCTGCATTTCTTTGTTGGTAGCATGACCATGCTTTTATAGTCTCTCTTCTAGACACCTAGGTAGGGCTCTTTCATCTTGCCCCTACATCTTTCAGATGCTGGATCAATGCCAAGCGTACCACCTTCATGCATGATTAATTCACATTGCCTGTTACTAATAACATTTGGGGTTGGTGGTAGATGATATTTATTTTGGAGAGAGGAAATGGCAAGCTTGAAGGTTCAGTTGGGGTATAGCGGTCTGATCTATTGGGCTACCTTGAGTGCTCTCAGCAGCTTTCTAGAGAAATACTTGTAGCCTGCATCCTGAGGTTGCCCCCCACTCTCCCCTTTGCACTGCCCCAGGATAAAGTGAGAAGACAGTTTTCAATTCACTTTATCATTCACAAGTTACCTCCAACTCAGCCTTGTCATTGCAATCCGTCACACTTAGACTGCATCCTTTTATGTGCTGTATCTTACTGAAGTCTCATCACGCCAGGCCGGTGCCACAGGGTACTAGTCTACAACAAAGATCTCAAACATAGTTTAAAAAGGAACACCATAAAAGAGAAAAATAATGGCCACAGTTGCTACTGGAGGCCCCACTTCCATAGACCCTGCAGGTTTGCTAACTTCAACCAAAACTGAATTACAAGGGCAGCTATCAACTCAGCTGATGTAGGTACTAGTCTATGTATTCACCCTATGAGTTCTATTTTTCCCTTCAGGTACAGGGAATTTTGCTTACATACCCTCCTGAGTGGTGAAGAGAGAGTCTATTTCTTATTCCTAGCTACAAAACTCTGGTCAAAGAGTAGAATAAGTTTTCAGACTGCCAGGTAAGGGAGATGGCTATTTCTGCTTTAAAGGAGGTATGGGTATGTGGTCATGTAGAGGCCAACGCCAACACAGCTCTTGGGATAGTATGACAAGGAGTATCATTGCTGGGGCTCACTCCCCTGTAGTCAACTTCTGAGACATTCAGGGTCATGAGATCTCTTTAGGGTCCCCTAACGCAGGAAGTACATAGCTAGGTGTGAAATTCTACAGAAACCCTGTGTTTGTATATCGGGTAAAAGAAATAGTGCTTTTCTTTCTCCCATGTGAAAGTCACTTCCACTCCCCCAAAAGCATGTTACCAGGACTTTTTTACATCCTCCTTTACTCCATGATATAGAGTACACTGGGACATGTGTCCCCATTTGTATGGGACTTTTGACTATCAATGGGTCCTTACATTTCATATTGATCCCTCAGGTACCAACTGCCTGTCATCACTACTTCATTGAATACAGTTTCACAAATGACTTTTGCCATATTTTATTTTACTTATTTGACTTACTTGCTCTAATGAGCTAAGTTTTTCTTAAAATCAAAAGGGGAATAATTCTCCTTCTTGATGTAATATTGATAACTTGGAATATAGTTAGACTTTGGAAAATCTTTCATTCTTGCCTGATTCAGGACTGCCTTTCTAGTGCCATTTTTTTTTTTTTTTAGGAAAACAACAGCTAATGCTTCATTTAACTCCATACTCTTCCCTCAACTTCTCCATTGCCTTGCCAATCATCAGCTATTGCTCCTCCACTCCCAAGTACTCTCTCCAGATCTGGAACCATGTACCATGATCATATGAATTATATCACTCTTCCTGGATAGGGTCCTATCAGTCTAATCCTCTGGCTCTACTCACTTTCAGGACCTAAACGCCCCTCCCTGGCAATGAAATTCCGAAGTCTGTTGTTATCTTTCTCAATAAAATGTAAGCTGGGAATGTCTTGACTTTTGTGTCTTCAATATTTATCACAGTTTTGGCAATAGTAAGCATTTAGAAATAATTTTATCACTTCATTCCTTTGCAATTATATGCAAGCTCTGAAGACAGGAGGAGTACATAGGGCATCCTTCCTTGTTCTATGAGGAGAAATAGGTTGGAAAAATTTACAAAGCATCAACAAAGCTTTTCTTTCTGAAACATATTTTCAAATTTGTATTTCTTCTGCCATATTGTCTTTTGGTATGCCTTCTGAGTATCAAAGAGCACTTTCATTCTTATTTTAGGGCTGGAAATAGGTAAAATGGGCAGCCTCAATGCAAAGAATGTCACGTGAGGAACACTGCAAAGGCCCAATTATGTAGCATAATTGAAAGCATGTCATACCTATGTAAAAATTTTGCTTTGATCCCTAACTAATTATATAACAATGGGCAATTCATTTATCATTTCTGAGCTTCAGTTTTCTCATTTATAAAATCAAGAAAATCTCGTGTAATGTAAAGACCACAGATTTGGAATCAGACAAATAGGATTTGGATCCCAGCTCTATTACTTACTACATGACCTATAGCAAATCATTTAACTTCTCTGGGACACAATTTCCTCATCTATTGGACTACACAATAAACACAATTGTTCTTTCATACTTTAAAACTATATATGATCTAAAATCCTCCAGAAAAAAACTTCTCTGATTTCTCTTGCCTGTGGTTCTAAGTACTCCTTCCCTCCTCCATTTTAAATGCGTATTCTCATTTGTGTATATCAGAATATGAGCCTTCTGAATGCAGAAACTTCATTTTTATGCTTGTTTACTTGACTTGTATCTCTAGCACTTAGAACAATTCCTGGCACCTAGATGGAGTTTAATAAATATTTGTTGATTTAAAATGGACAAAATAATACTTGCACTTTCTTCCCCACAGGGTTGCTGTGACAGAAATGAATGAACTATAAAACCCTATAAATCTATCTGCCTACCCCCACTCCAATCAATTCCCTGATGGCATTCCATGGCATTACTTTCTCCACCCACCCTGGCTCAACATATTCCATCTTTGAAGCACTTGTTGGGCTGAAATGACCAAGAAAAGACTGATTTTATAAAATATACACATCACTGAAGACAGATAGGAAGTCTTCAGAGATTTACTCCCATTACCTATTGAGAATTACTTTAGAAGATTCTGATATCCTGGGCCTGTGGGAATAAGCTACAGGATAGGTATATTTCAGTTGGGTACATGGCCTGGAATGGGAGAATGGAGGTATATGGCATTTACATGGTATGAGAGACTGGAATGACAACATGAAATGTTGACAATGTAGGGTAGAGGTAGGTGGAATATTTGACACTCAGTGGGAGTGAGGTGATGATAGAATGATGATAGCAAGATATTATGTTTCAGAGAAGAGATCAAGTTAATTTACAAGTAACTCTCTCACTAGGGATATCTAAATATGAATAAAAGTCACAGGCCTAGTCCTTATCCCCTATTTTCTATAAATATCCCAAATCATAGTCTTCTCAAAACCCTAACTTTGGTATGCAAAATGCTTCCTTAAAAGTACTAGTACTGTTTTAATCTTGAAAGTTTCTTCCTTCTTAAGGCTTTATAAAACTTTCAATTCATTTATCTATCTAAACCCACTGACCTGTTTGGAATGGAATTTCCCAATAGGCAGACTTGGGGTGCTTTTATTTTCTTAGCTCAACACTCAGAATAACACCAGGCACAGTGAGAACTTGATATGTAATATAACAGAAAGGGTTGATCAGTGATCTAACCAACTTTCTAAAATGACAAGACATAAACCTTCACATAAAGGACATTTCTCTGACAGTTAGACATTCTGCCACAGAGGAGGTAGAGAAATTTTTAATTTGATTCCCAGTACCTGAGGTGAGCTCCTTCCAAAACAATTGTATCTGAGAGAAAGTGGTGCTTCTCTTACCAGAAGAGCAGTCTCATGGGTGGAGCCAAGATGGTGGAGTAAAGGCAGGGACCTGCTAGAGCTTTTTCCCCAAAACACTTGTAAAAAATGACTCTAAACAAATTCTAGAGCAGCAGAAGCCACAAAATGACAGACTGAAACAAATTCCAGCCCAAGACAATCTGAAAGGTTGATGGGAAGGGCCTATTGCACCAGCCTGGGAGCAGACAGCAATGTGGTGAAGGCCAGGTCAGCATGGACTGAGTGGGAGCAGGCATTAGGGGACTGAATTGCTGGTAGCTGCTGTGAATTCCAGACTTCTCAACCCACAAATGCTAACAGCAGCTTCAAAGGTCAGTGGGAAGGGTTTCTCACCTGTCTGAGAAGGGAGCATTGGTCCAGCCCCAGCCCCAGGGTGGCTGCAGTTGCTGCTGATGTGGAGGTTGCTTTTGGAGCCCTCCACTTAATGAAGCTGAGAGGTCAAGTGATTGAGAAAATAAGAAAATGGGGATAAAAGAAACAGACTATAGAGTCTTACTTTCTTGGTGAAGAGGTATTTTCTTACATCATTGGTGACAAGAAAGATCAAAATATATAGCTAGAAGAAAGCAACAAAGCCAAAGCTCCTGCATCCAAAGCCTCTAAGAAAAATATGAATTGGTCTCAGGCCATGGAAGAGCTCAAAAAAGATTTTTAAAATCAAGTAAGAGAAATAGAGGAAAAATTGGGAAAAGAAATGAGAGTGATGCAAGAAAATCATGAAAAATGAGTCAACAGCTTGCTAAGGGAAATCAAAAAAATACTGAAGAAAATAATACCTTTAAAGTTATACTAACCCAAATTGCAAAAGAGGTCCAAAAAGCCAATGAAGAGAAGAATGCCTTAAAAAACACAATGGGTCAAATGGAAAAAGAGGTCCAAAAACTCACTGAAGAAAATAATTCCTAAAAAATTAGAATGGAGCAAATGGAAGCTGATGACTTTATGAGAATTTAAAAAATTATAAAACAAAACCAAAGGAATAAAAAAAAGACAATGTGAAGTATCTCATTGGAAAAAAAAAACTGACCTGGAAAATAGATCTGGGAGAGATCATTTAAAAATTATTGGACTACCTGAAGGCCATGATCAAAAAAAGATCCTTGTAACATTAAGCACCCAGGCATATATGAGGGGGGGGTGGAAGGGTAGGGGTGGTGGTGGAGGGGGGCTGCAATCACAGGTTCTTTGATCTGTTGTTTTTTTTTTTAAAGAAAGGCAGCTTTTGAGGGATTAGCAATTAACAATCTCTTTGAATCAAGCACATATATCATTCCCCAATAGAGAAAAATATAAGAAGAGAAATAAAGACAAAAAGACAGGGTCCAACTGTCTGACCACAGTTACCAGATAGAGAAGCACCAACATCTGAGTTTTCAAAGCTGTGGCTCCTTGGTAGCTTCCCAGAGTCTCATCTGGCACACAAACCTCCTTCCAAAAATTAAGGCCTAAAGTAAAACTTCACCCTCAGATTATTTATACATTTTTTAGAGCCAGAGGGCATCACAACCCTTAAGAACCAGTGCCTCATTAGAAACTGAACAAAAGGTGTGGGCCTTCCCACAAATCTTCCCCTAATCAAGCTTCCCTTAATGGATAGGGTCATTAATGGATGGGAAGATCTTTTTTAACCACATTAAAATAATTAACAGTACAAATACATATACTCTTTCTTAGTTAAAGAAACTCTTGTTTCTGTACTTTACTCCTAATAAAGATTCTTGGTTGATAAAGGCAAGATTCAATCAGAGGCACTTGATTATACTAAAACAAAAATGGCAAAAGATTCTACTTTGCTTGCCATTACAAACCTAAACATCATATTTCAAGAAATTATCAAGGAAAACTGCCCTGATATTCTAGAACCAGAACTTGAACCACTGATCATCTCCTGAAAGAGACCACCAAAGGCCGGGGCGGAGCCAAGATGGCGGAGTAGAAAGACGCACATACACATAGCTCTGAACCCACAACCCATAGAATGGCTACAGGGAAGTAACTCACGGCGAATTCCGCACCCAGAGGCCACGGAACATTGGAGCGAGGGAGATTTCTGTTCCAGAGAGACCTGCAAACCTCTCGCGGGGGGGTCCTTCGCGCTGCGGACTGGGCGCCGGGACTGGGAGCTGAGTGCAGCCCTGCCGCGGCCGCGGCACCAAGAGGAAAAGATCCGAGCAGGCTTCACAGACAGGATCTCCAGCGGCCACGCGGGTCCCTCCACCCACAGAGGGATCTGCAAACCTCTCGCAAAAGGTCCGTCGCGCGGCAGACACAAAGCCCAGCCCAGACCTGCTGCGGCCACGGCTGCGGCACCGAGAGAAACAGATCCGAGCAGGCTTCAGGGACGGGATCTCCAGCGGCCGCACAAGTCCCTCCACCCACAGGTGACAGGGGTGGGTGAGAGAGTTTCTTTGGCGGGTCGAGAGGGGAGTGGGGTGCCCCCATAATTCAGGCCCCCCCCGGGAGGTAGAAGCTGAGAGGCGGCTGCAGACAGGGGCTCCCCAAGCGGGCGGGAGCCTGAATCCATTGCGGAAGGTCTGTGCATAAACCCCCTGAGGGAACTGAGCCTGAGAGGTGGCCCTGCCCCGACCTCAGCACCAGAACATAATCTCATACTGAATAGCAGCCCTGCCCCCGCCAAAAGCCCTGAGGCTGGAAGCAGCATTTGAATCTCAGACCACAAACACGGGCTGGGAGGATCAGGAGGTGAGGTGGGTGTGAGGAAAATATTCAGAGGTCAAGTCACTGGCTGGGAAAATGCCCAGAAAAGGGAAAAGAAATAAGACTATAGAAGGTTACTTTCTTGGCGAACAGGCATTTCCTCCCTTCCTTTCTGATGAGGAGGAACAATGCTTACCATCAGGCAAAGACACAGAAATCAAGGCTTCTGTGTCCCAGCCCACCCAATGGGCTCAGGCCATGGAAGAGCTCAAAAAGAATTTTGAAAATCAAGTTAGAGAGATAGAGGAAAAGCTGGGAAGAGAAATGAGAGACATGAAGTCAAAGCATGAACAGCAGATCAGCTCCCTGCTAAGGGAGACCCAAAAAAATGCTGAAGAAATTAACACCTTGAAAACTAGCCTAACTCAATTGGCAAAAGAGGTTCAAAAAGCCAATGAGGAGAAGAATGCTTTCAAAAGCAGAATTAGCCAAATGGAAAAGGAGATTCAAAAGCTCACTGAAGAAAATAGTTCTTTCAAAATTAGAATGGCACAGATGGAGGCTAATGACTTTATGCAAAACCAAGAAATCACAGAACAAAGAGAGAAGAATGGAAAAATGGAAGATAATGTGAAATATCTCATTGGAAAAACAACAGACCTGGAAAATAGATCCAGGAGAGACAATTTAAAAATTATGGGACTACCTGAAAGCCATGATCAAAAGAAGAGCCTAGACATCATCTTTCATGAAATTATCAAGGAAAACTGCCCTGAGATTCTAGAACCAGAGGGCAAAATAAATATTCAAGGAATCCACAGAACACCGCCTGAAAGAGATCCAAAAAGAGAAACTCCTAGGAACATTGTGGCCAAATTCCAGAGTTCCCAGGTCAAGGAGAAAATACTGCAGGCAGCTAGAAAGAAACAATTCAAGTATTGTGGAAATACAATCAGGATAACACAAGATCTAGCAGCCTCTACATTAAGGGATCGAAGGGCATGGAACAGTATATTCCAGAAGTCAAAGGATCTAGGACTAAAACCAAGAATCACCTACCCAGCAAAACTGACTATAATACTTCAGGGGAAAAAATGGTCTTTCAATGAAATAGAGGATTTTCAAGCATTCTTGATGAAAAGACCAGAGCTGAAAAGAAAATTTGACTTTCAAACACAAGAATGAAGAGAACCATGAAAAGGTGAACAGCAAAGTGAAGTCATAAGGGACTTACTAAAGCTGAACTGTTTACATTCCTACATGGAAAGACAATATTTGTAACTCTTGAAACATTTCAGTATCTGGGTACTGGGTGGGATTACACATGCACACACGCTCACATACATAGAGACAGAGTGCACAGAGTGAATTGAATAGGATGGGATCATATCTTTAAAACAAAATGAAATCAAGCAGTGAGAGAGAACTATATTGGGAAGAGAAAGGGAGAAATTGAATGGGGCAAATTATCTCTCATAAAAGAGGCAATCAAAAGACTCATTAGTGGAGGGATAAAGAGGGGAGGTGAGAGAAAAACATGAAGTCTACTCTCATCACATTCCACTAAAGAAAAGAATAAAGTGCACACTCATTTTGGTAGGAAAACCTATCTCACAATACAGGAAAGTGGGGGATAAGGGGACAAGCAGGGTGGGGGGGATGATAGAAGGGAGGGCATGAGGAGGACAGTGCAATTCGAGGTCGACACTCATGGGGAGGGATAGGATCAAAAGAGAATAGAAGTAATGGGGGACAGGATAGGATGGAGGGAAATATAGTTAGTCCTATACAACACAACTATTATGGAAGTCATTTGCAAAACTACACAGATATGGCCTATATTGAATTGCTTGCCTTCCAAAGGGAAGGGGTGGGGAGGGAGGGAGGAAGAGAAGTTGGAACTCAAAGTGTTAGGATCAACTGTCGAGTAATGTTCTTGCCACTAGGAAATAAGAAAAACAGGTAAAGGGGTATAGAAAGCTACCTGCCCCTACAGGACAAAAGAGAAGATGGAGACAAGGGCAGAGAGGGATGATAGAAGAGAGAGCAGATTGGTCATAGGGGCAATTAGAATGCTTGGTGTTTGGGGGGGGAGGGGATAAAAGGGGAGAAAATTAGTAACCCAAAATTTTGTGAAAATGAATGTTAAAAGTTAAATAAATAAATTTAATAATAAAAAAAAAAAGAGACCACCAAAGGAAAACTCCTAGGAATATTGTAGCCAAATCCCAGAGTTCCCAGGAAAAGGAGAAAATATTACAATCAGCCAGAAAGAAACAATTCAAGTATTACAGAAACACAATCAGGATAACACAGGATTTAGCACCTTCTACACTAAGGGATAGAAGGGCTTGGAATATGATATTCCAGAGGTCAAAGAAAACAGGATTAAAACCAAGATTCACCTACCCAGCAAAACTGATTATAATACTTCAGGGGAAAAAATGGAATTTCAATGAAATAGAGAACTTCCAAGCATTGTTGCTGAAAAGACCAGAGCTGAATAAGAAATCTGATTTTCATATACAATAATCAAGAGAAGCATGAAAAGGTAAACAGGAAAGAGAAATTATAAGATTTCCCATATTGACCATATTAAAGTTGAACAGTTTACATTCCTATATGGAAAGATTATATTTGTAACTCATGAGATCTTTCTCAGTATTAGGATAGTTGGAGAGAATATACACACACACACACAAATGTCTGTGTATGTATATGTACATACGTATGCGTGTATGTATATGTACATACATATGCATGTATGTATATATGTATATGTGTATATATAGAGAGTGTGTATATATAGAGATAGAGAGAGTGAGACAGAGAGACACACAGAGACAGACACAAAGAGGGGGTACAGAGTGAGCTAAATATGAAGGGATAATATCTAAAAAAGAAAATTAAGGATTGAGAGGAATGTACTAGGGGAAAGAGAAAAGGAGAGGTAGTATGTCATAAATTACCTCACATAAAAGAGTCAAGCAAAAGTTTTTACAATGGAGAGAAGAAGGGGAAGTTAAGAAGAAATAAGTGAGCCTTCCTTTCATCAGATTTGGTTTCAGGAGAGAATAACATACACACTCAATTGGGTATGAACATTTTTCTTACACTACAGGAAAGCAAGGGGGAAGTGGATAAGAGAGGGAGGATGCTAGAAGGGAGGGCACATTGGAGGAAAGGGCAATCAGAATACACACTGTCCTGGGGTGGGGGTAGCAGGAGATGGGGAGAAAATTAAAAATTCAAAATTTTGTGGAAGTGAATGTTGAAAACTGAAAATAAATATATAAATAAATATATAAAAAGAAGAGCAGTTTCTCCTCCTAGTCTACAAAAGTGATTTGGGCAATACTTCACGATTCTTTTTTTTTTTTTTTTGCTTCGTTTTCTTCTCTTCAACTTCCAGATTAAATTACTGCAAGGAGTGGCAGAGGGTGGAAGTGAGGGGAATGTTTCTCCCTCCTAACCTTTCCTCTTCCCCTTTACAAGATCAGAAATTTCAGTTTACCTAAGAAGTATAAGGCAAGATCAAGAGAGGGTTTCCTCAGCATCCAGCTTCAGGCTGTTTTACTCCGCTTTTCAGTGTCCTTTTCTGAGCACAGATCACAATACTAGTAATGATAGCTAACATTTAGGTAGAATTTTAAGGTTTGTCAGGTGAAACACATACATTTGTGTGTGTGTGTGTGTGTGTGTGTGTGTGTGTGTGTGTGTGTGTGTGTGTGCATGTATAAACCTCATTTGTTCAGACTACATTTCTTGACATCTTCATAGTCTTATGGAAAAGATTAAGTATGAGCATTCTTAAGTTAAACTTTCTGGTCAGTAGACCTCCTAGAAGCAGGTTTCCTCAATGATATGCACCCTGGACGAGAAAGACCACCCACATATCTCCTTGAACTGGATGAGTACAGCCATACCATAAGAGGCCAGGAAATCTGGACCTTGTCAATCTTTTCCAGAATTGCTATGAGTTGCTTGGACAATACAAGTCTCAGGTGAACCAGAAGTGTTTACTCGCTGTCTTTTCTTCCCTGGGACAGTCTAAAAGCTTATTTAAGT